>NW_018164875.1:805528-839318 GCF_001263595.1 Phalaenopsis equestris
TATATATTTAGGGTGGTATTTGAGAATACCGCTCCCCATATGTGTTATTCGTCCTTGTAGGGATCGAATACGGGTTAGAGGAGTCTTATGACTGACAACACAGCTTATATATATATATATATATATATTACTATTTTATTCTATTTTTTTATTTATATTTTTTGCATTCAAATCTCTAATAGTCAGCACATTCTACACGCCATTTGGTTAGTTGCAATAACTCAGTAATGAAAAAAATAAAGTAGAAAAAAAGCTGAAATTAATAAATTTTCACAGTTTCAAATTTAAGCTTTTGATGGTGATTATGTTGGAGTGGCTGAATAGAGGGAAAATTATCTAGTTAGTTACTCAATTGTCATGATAAAAAAAATATTTTAAATAGAAGTTAGTCTCTCAATTGCAATGTGATGAACAATCAAGAAGAGAGAAACCCATCTGTTAAGATAAAAGTCATTTATTGCCATACATCGGGAAGTATGTGCTTGGTTTTGTATGCTTTTGACTTTTTTCTTTGAATTTGGTTTTTCTGCATAAATCCTTTCCTTTTTTTTTTCCCAATTGTCATCTTTTTTATCTATTAATTTTATACGTTGGATTTTAATGAATAATGAAGCATGAAAGGTAATTGCTAGCTTGTTCTCTAGTAGTTTTTCTTCAAAGTCATTTAAGGCAATTCCTAATGACCATCTAATGTGAAGTTGAAGAAGTCTGGTCTAATTTTGTTCCATCGTAATGTACGGAGTATTCAAATTATAAAGGAAACACACTATAAGCACACTATAAGCCTTTCAAATGAAGTTTCAAACAATGGACATTTATGCTGTTGTTGTATGCCTAAATAGTATATGTAACTTATTTTCTAGCAATATATGAAGTTATTATTCATAATAATTTTACCATATAAATTTGAGCGTCATATAGCTTTTCTACTTTCCTTGTATTCTTCTTTTGCAGCAATTGAAGCGATTGACATTACTCGTATTTTATCTCGCAAGGGTGGTGAGCCTGTTTATCCCCTCCCAAGAGTTAAAAATTTGGCCGTTCATCCAAAGTTAAACCTAGCAGCACTACTCTTCACTGTAAGTAACCATTGACGCATAAAAGTCATCTGAACATTTGAGAAGCCAGGTGGCCTGCGACTTCCATTCCACTTTCTCTTTGTAACAGAATATGGCTGGTGGAGATAAGCAAAAAAGTAGAGCTGCGTATACTAGGGATGGAAGGAAACAACTGTTTACTGTTCTTCAAAGTGCAAGGGGATCCACCGGTAATTTTTCTTTTTTAAATTCTTTTGTCTTTTCTTAGTATACTCGGTCAGGAAACTAGAAACTTATGATTTAGGCATCTTATTTACGACTTTTTCATGTGGATAATGAGTTGCCATTATCATCTGAGCTTTCATTTGCTATAAAATTTAAATGGCAAAGCATACTTTATAAATATTGCTGTTCTCTTCTCCGAACATTTGAATTGATAATTTATTGCCTCTTAATTTTTTAATTGAATTGGAAATTTTATGGTAAAACTGCTATAGTTGCGGAGCTATTTCTTAATTTTATCTTTAATCAAATGGGGATAAGGTAGTTTGTTTCCCTCAGGTTCATTTTTGTTTCTCTTTTAAATTATCATTTTCAAAATTGTATCAAATAATGACAAAAAACAAGCGTTTATCCCACTAAGTTGGGTCGGCTACATGAATCCATTTTCTCTCTTGTGACCTATTGAGTGTCATATTTTTATTTAATTCTAATAGATTTAGATCATTTTCTATACAATATGCTCAACTATTTTTAGGTCTGTCTCTGCCTATCTTAACATAAGTTGAATCTAAAACTTCCACTCTCGTAATCGAATCATCAGATAGTCGACGTATAATTTGACCAAACCATCTAAGGTGACTCTCTTTGATCTTAGATTTATAAGGCTTTAGGGAAGCATGACCTTACTTCCAATTTGCGGTGTAAATGAGTCAAACATGAGCATCCTAGCGCCTATTCGTGTTCGTCTTGTTTAAATTTTTTTTTTGTTCGAAATGAGATTGTGTTCGAAATGGCTTATAAATAGCCTTGTTTGTATTATAATCGATTCAAATTCTAATTTGTTTAAATTAACTCGTGTTTCACTCGATTTTGAGCTTGAGCCTGCATATTTTATTTCATTCAAACTCTAATTGTAGAAATAAAACTTTTATTTTAAAATGTTTCCAATAAAAGATGATATAAACATATCCAATCTCCTCTTTCTGATCATGTGAAGAGAAAAATTAAATTTTCTTTTACGCTTTTGTATTTATATAGGATTGTTAATTGGAATTTTTTTATATGCAAGCGATGTGGGGCTAAATTCTATATGGGAATAGCATGGGCAGCCGGGCAGAACTGCAGAACTCTTGCGCCATTACGCATTTACATACATGCCAACTTTTTATGCGAACGGTAGAAAAGACAACAGTAAACATCAGATTTTTAGGGCATTTACATACATATTACCGAACTCTTATGTATTTACATATATAAACCTCTTTTTTAGGGACATTTACATAGATACCACCCAAATCCTATTTATTTACACATCTTACACCTAAATTTATATATTTTTTTATAACTCTAGCACCCAAATAATTTTTAAAAATAATAAATTTAGCATTTTTTAATACATATAAAAAATTAATATAAATATGGTATAAATAAACATTATTATTTAATTATGTAATTATTTTGAGCCAAAAATGAGTTAAATATGAATTAAAAAAAATATTGTACGAGTTCGGCTCGTTTATAAATCAAGTTTACAAATTAAATATTCGTGTTCGGCTCGCTTGCTTAAAGAATGAATCAAGCATAAGCTGTTTGCAGACGACGAGCTTTTTTGACAGCTCTACTTTCAACAACTTATATCCAAACTATTGTAAGCCAGCAGCTTATTTGAATGTTATGTTAAGTGATTATCATCTAATTTAAGCTGAACTAATTTAAGTTGAATATTATTCTGTGCTATTTGTTTTTTATAAGCGAGATTTGTTTCGGTAGTTCAAGTGGACTACAAGACTTCAACATTCATCTTAACGTAGGATTTCTGAAATTATAACTGTGTAAGCAGGAATATTTGTTGGTCTGGATGAATTTTTCCCGTACATCTTGCAGCAAGTTTTAAGCATGATTTGGCTTAAATCTCAAGCTGATTCCACAGTCTTAATCTTCTCATGCTATGCAAACCCATTTTACCTCTTTTAATGGTAAATTGTGGATTTGATAAATTTTGTTAGAGCTCAGATTTCAGTAATTTAGCTTTCTTTACATTTGTCTTTTTCTTATTGAAACCTACCCACTCTCGGATTTTCATGTTGCTGCAAGGAGCTGTATTTGTAGGAGATAAGAGGAGAAATGGAAGAAAGATTTGATTTTAATTTTGGTGGTTTAGAAGGGAACGAGAGAGGACTGCAAGGATTTTGTAGTAGAGTAAGAGAAACTTTGGTGATCAATGGAGCCTGTAGCTTTTACTTAGATATATGTTGCCATGTTGGTTTTCCTATTTCTCTGATTGGCTTGTTTATTGTTCTCTAGAAAGAATCTGGTTTTTACTGTTCTGTTGGCCTGAATTTTTGTTTGTATCTTTTCACTACGGTTTAAATGTTTAATATGTTTTTTTTCCCCGACTGTTTTGGATTTTCCTTTTGCCTAGCCTAGATCTGATTTATTAGTATCACTTTGTTGCTTTTTTTTACAGCAAAAATTTGTCCTCTCGTTGGATTGTACCATTGAAAATGTATGCTTTATTGCAATTGATATTTTCGTTCTTAAACAAATATGGAGTTCTACTTTTATGTGCCCATTGATGCATTATTTTTATATAATTTCACAGTTTATATTTGTCGGCGGGGAAAAGGATGGTGGGGTTGCCCGTAAGAAGCTATCGGTCACCGGAATTGAAATCCCGTCGCCCGCTTCGGAATGACGTTTTTTAATTTACATATAGATTTAAGTTTAAAATCAAATATGAAAATCAAACTGACCCCATATTTTTCATAGTTTAAATGAAAAAACACTTTACCTCAAACCCTGTATCTATCCCGAGGGATAAACACAAGACTTGAGGATGAGACTCGATCAAATAAACTAAGATGTATATGGCGTTCGTTTGGTCTGCGAAACCGTTTTATTTGCCGACAAAGTCCCCTATTTAATATGAAAAATTAAATAGAGTTTATTTTAAGCTGGGTCCGGAAAAGCTTCCTATAAGGGCAAACCCCTATGGTTAATTACATCTTAAATGACCGAAATCACTTAAGAATACTCTCGATAAAAATCAGGAAAAATTATCTTCAAGGACTTCAAAAGGATAGGACTTTTCAACGAAATCGGACAAAGAGGTGTGCAAAAGGGAATGATTCAAACTTGGAACATTTATTACAGAATCCGAAGAAAGAAGAACTAGGGGATGCCACAGATTCAGAGGAGATCCTCGGTAGCTTCCCAGTCTATCCTATGGTTTGGTTTCAGTTTCGAGAAAAAATATTCAAGTGTTTTATCTTGCCAATTTTATTTAATTACAGCTTAAATTCGTGTGAAACGATCACACAAATAACCTGGAAGATGTGAGGATTTAGGTCGTAACGAACGACAACCTCAGAATCTTAGAACGAGTTAGAGTTTAGATCGTACATCGGAGCCATACGAATACCTAACGAAAAGATTGAGGATTTATGTTGCTTTAGGCGAACAACCTCGAAATCCTACGGATTGTTATTTTAATTTTGATTTAGCTGTGGAAGACATGTTCTGCTGTTGAAGATGGTCGTTCTGCCCACCGCGCTGGTTCCAAACTCGTTGTCGTGACGAGTTTAAGTTTTCTAGAGTGTCCAGTTATGATGTCAAATTAAACGATCCTATGGTAATAGTCCTCTGAACATCCTATATGGAAAGAAGACATGCTTAAGACTATACAATATAAAATGTGCAGTACAGGACAAGTGAAGTCTGGAAGAAACGTCATCCAGGAACCCCGAAGAAGAGTGTAACAACAACTCATGACCGAAAACTCGAGAAAATCAACGAGAAAAGACTCAAGTAAAAATCCTATCCTGCCAGTTTTATTTAATTAGAGCTTACATTCGTGTGAAACACTCACACAAATAGCCTGAAAGATGTGAAGATTTAGATCATAACGAACGACAGTCTCGGAATCCTAAAACGAGTGAGGGCTTAGATCGTACAACAGAGCTACACAAATATCTAACGAAAAGGTTGAGGATTTATGTTGTACTAGGCGAACAACCTCTAAATCTTATGGATTGTTTTAATTCTAGGAATAGCTGTTGGGGAAGACATGTTCTGCTGTTGAAGATGATCTTGCTGCCGACCGCGTTAACTCCAAACTTCTTGTCGTGACGAGTTCAAGTTTTCTAGTTATGATGTCAAATCAAACGACCCTATGGTAATAGTCCTCTAAACATTCTAAATGGAAAGGAGACATGTTTAAGGCTATGTAATATAAAAATGTGCAGTACAGGGCAAGCAGTAGAAAGCACAATAAAAGAAACCGTGTACATGTCATACATGACAATAGCAGGTATAGTAAAAGAAACAGTATAGCATGTTTTATAGAGCGGTAGCAAGTACAGTAAAATGAACAGTGTAACATACCTTACAGAACAATAGCGGGTAGAAACAAGAATAATATAACATGCTGTACAAAACAGTAGCAGACAAGAACATGAATATAATAACACGCTGTAAATGTAAAACAAACATGTACGCCCGTGGGATCCACTGTTTCTTAAATATAACAAGCTGAAATATATTGCAAAAAGCGAAATCTGGAAGAAAAGCCGTCCAGGAAATCCGAAGAAAAGTGTAACGACGACTCATGACCGAAAACTCGAGAAAATCAACGAGAAAAAGACTCAAGTAAACATCTTCAAAAATCTCGGAGAAATCTTAAAGAAACGAAAAGAAACACAAGTGCTCTGTCCAAAGCTTCGATAAAACAAAAAGTTCAGGTAAGGGGGACCGCAAACACTTGTGTAGGGCTAGACTCAGATATATGTATATGTACTCGAGGGTCCACGAAGGCTACTCGGTCACCCGAACGTATAGAACCCGCCACTTATCTAGAAGTGTGTCTTGAATCTCACCTAGGGGCTACTTCTCAGCCTAAATAGACATTCGTGAGGTGGACAATCAATTTTAAAATGTATTTTTAAAATTTATGTTTTTGACATGCACATAGGTCTCAAAAGAGAGATTATCAAATTTTATTTTATAGCAAATTTATATCAAATTTTATTTTATAGCAAAAAATATATTTTTATTCTTTTTGAAATAAGTTTAAACAATTTTTATTGCCCACAAGTCAATTATGCTGCCGGACGTGAGCTGCCAACCACCTAGGGAGGTTCAAGCTAACTCCCGTTAGACTTATGTCGGTGAAAAATACTGTTATCTTATTGTTCATCAAATATCTGGATCTTGATGTTATAGGATATGACATCTTTCGTGACATATTTCTGCTCTATCTTCAGTGTGACTTTATCATCACCACCCTACGCCCCAAAACAAACTACTTGCGACCTTGCTTGATGGTTTCACGTATAACAAAAGACTATACGTGGACACCTATGCGTTGGACATAAGCGTCGAAAACCGAACCAAGAAGCAAGGAAAGAAAAGAACAAGAATGAGGTGAGAGAGAGGAGACACTGATCCATCTAAAACACCGAGAAGGAGAGTGGATCAGTTCTCAAAACTCCTATCGAAAAGACCTGGAAAGTAGGGCCCAGGGTCTTTCCTAATAAACATAAAAGACTACTTTGCGCTGATTTTTCTAATCCCAAAGACGTAGGATTAATCAAATCAACCAAATGCTCTCCCAAATAAGGCTTGCAAATCCTCCCAAACCCCAAGTTGATATCAAAATCGATATCAAAATCTCAAGTTGATATCAAAATCTCCCAACTCCCAAATTAATCCATGGCCTCACACCTCAAACATACACGAAATTTTTCCAATGCACTTAGGTGTAAGATCCACGGCCTAAGCGAGGTAAAGCCAAGAAAATTCAGGGGTAAAAGCCAATATCAGCACCCTCTAGCTCCAGACTCGACTCTAGCTCCAGCAATATCAGCACCCTCTAGCTCCAGACTCGAATAAACTCCCACAGGTGACTCACGACCAAGGCAAAGAGGAGGCCCACGACTAAGGCAACCCAAGGTCAAAAGAAGCTCACAACTAAGGCAACCCGAGGCCAAAAGTGGCTCATGGCCAAGGCAAACCCGAGGCCAAAAGGTGAGGAGGCTTGCGGCTAAGGCAACCCAAATCGATTATATGAAGATATTTGATATACATAGGAGAGTGAATGGACAAACCTTCACAAAGCCTCCAAACCAACTCCAATTTCACCAAGTAGGACATGAGGAAATTGTTGAACACGTCCTTCAATCACCTCACTTTATAGATAGGGCAAAGACATACATTTAAACTTGACTCATCAATCAACACCCAAGCTACTTCGTGTAGGAGGAACCAAATAAAAAAAAAAAAACGAGGCATTCAAGGCCAAAACGAGGTCAAATAAGCAAAACCGAGCCCAGCCACCAAACTAGCTCTCGAGTAAGAGCCAAAGTAAGTAAATCCGAGTTCCAAGGAAAGCTAAAATCGAGCCATTCAAAGCCAAACAGAGTCCAAGCATAGATTAAAACCCAAGCCTTAACAGATAGCCTTAACAAAAATTAAAATCCCAGCCATCTTAAGGTGAAACCAAGTCAACCCAAGTTTTTCATCAAATTCCAGACTAGTCAAAGATCAAACCGAGCCAAGCAAGGCCAAAACCCGAACCCAGCAAGGGTAAAAAACCAAGCTGCAATTGAGACCTCCACACTAAGCCATAATAAAGTTAGAGCAATATTCTCATGCTTTTAAGACATCTCAAAATAGAACTACCATATGCTTTGAGTGAAAGTGGATGAAAGCTTCGTAATACATATACTAACATGCTCATGAGAAGGGCCAATTATTTCAAAACCATCCTCTTAATTACTTCCAATATAATTATGCCTTGGGAGATAGGAAAATATGCCATGACTTCAACACTTTAGATAAGCAAAGTAAAAGAAAGGACTAATAGCATGCCACATCTAACTTCTAGCATATATGCATATTTTTTTATCTTTCACATGCTTTAAGTGATAAACATTTCCAAATACAAGCATAGTGGCAACTAGAGTGCTAAACCATACCCTGAAATCATCATCAGAGGCTCGGCAAGGTTAAAACCAAGAGCCAGTAAAGCACAGAGAAAGGGAGGGAGAAGGAAATACACACCCTCAAGCTTTTAAATATCATTCCCACATAACAAATGTATAAAGAATAAGTTAGAACATGTTCAGGAATGAGGCAAATAGTAATCTTCCTATTCTAGCATGCTAGCAGGGCTCGACAGAGAACATGGACGAGCACAAATAAAGCGCAAGGGCTCGGTAAAGAGCAGGGCCGAGCACAGACAACGCACAGGGGGAGAGGGAAGAAAGTACCTCTTTGAAGCAAAAAGAAAGTAACACAGAAACTTTAAAAGCACTCCACAACTTCACTTCCTCTCCCAACAGTAGGAGGAAACCGATTCAAACACCAGAAGATCAAAGAAGTGAGTGAGAAAGAAAAATAACAGAGTTTTTTTCTCCCTTAGAAAGATTTTCGGCCTCTTAGAAGCTTCACAGAGGAGCTCTCATATACGATAAGGGCAGACGAGACGACTGATTAAGAAGATACGACAGAGGGATCGTGAGACGCGAAGGATTAGATCCTCGCAGAGGATACGATCCGCGACAGAGAAGATCGAACCCATATTGCAGAAGATAGGATACGAGGGATGGACGTCTGCGAGATTTGTCTCGCGTGTGAAAGGCGAACGCTGGAACGAAACCCCCCAAACGGCACGAAGGAGCGGGCCGGACGACCGAACGAGCCATCCTAGGGCGAAGGCAGGCCCGCGGGTTCGAACAAATGAGGCGGGGAGGGAGATGGATTTAGGTTAAGGGTTTTTTTAAAATAAGTTATTAATAATAATAAAAATAATAATAAAATATTATTTATTATTCTAATTAACACTTAAATAGGTATTTTCCCCAAGACGCGTTGTTGCAATGAAACGAATGTCCTCCCCAAGCAAAATTGCCGTTCCGGACGCATCGGCGCAGTCCGTTTCGTCATCCGGAGTCGTCCGGGCAACCTCATCGTCGATCGGGCCAAAAAACGAGTCACGGTTCGAATCCTATGAAAATTTCGACTCGAATTCGATTAAACAGGACGGCGAAGAGCGCAGCGGCGCCAAATCAACGAGTAGAGTCAATCCTAAGGCCGTCAGTCCTATAGGAATGCTCCTTGAGTTCCTTCGGAGTAGCCTTACCTGCTAAGCAATAGCGGTCAAGACTATTACATGGAACGTCAAGTCGAGCGAAGAAAAGTCCAGAATTGCTAATAAGGAGGGCTCCTTCACTAGTTTTCTAGGAGTAGTCGACAGCAAGGTTGTACGGCTAAATCCTAGGCTACTAAGGAGGGGAAAACTTCACCTCGACCGAAAGCGAGGTCAACAATATTTCACATCAAGTTTTTTCTTCTGCTTTAAGTTTCTAGTTAGATCTCATAATCATTTAAAATGACCAAACAATTTATTTGTATTTTAACAATTGTAGTTTTCAAGATGTAACTCACGATTTATAGAACTTGGATTTATGCCATTTATTGCAAGCCGCTTGGTTGATGAGTGTTGTGTTTTGAAATGCAACGATTTTGAAATTGTGTGTTTAATTTGAATTAAATGGAATGCAAGTGTAAGATTTCAAGGAATTCCAAACTCATCTTATAGTTCTATTTTGGTGTATTCTAAATTAGTCGATTGGGCTTTAAATATACTATAAGTTGCTTCCGTTATTACCACCCATAGCCACTCGCCATTGCCGAACAGTTTGTCACCATTGGCAATAGCTCCCACCTTCGCCTGTCACCGCCGGTGGTTGCCGTTGAAGGAGCTGCCCTCCTCATTGGCCCCCACCATCAGCTCCCATCGATTGACATTCGCTGCCATTGGATGAACTTCGCCCGCCGCCCACCACCCGCCACCCATTGGTGACCACTACCTTTGCCGCTTTGTTTTACATTGAATTCATTTCACTTCGAATCATACACAAAAAGTGATCTGTTGTATTTGTTTTACACCCAACCAAACAACTCTAAAATACTTCAAATTCTCAACATTTCAAATATGATGTATTCCTTTTATTCTGCATTTCTTTTTCAGCAAATTAAATTGTCCCCATGTCCTGCTTGAGCTAAGTTGTACTTCAAGCCAAACTGCCTCAAATAATTTACATGGCTGGATTTTCAATTAAAAGTGCAAGTGTGTAGTACTATTTTTCCTTTTATATGTGTAGTGGAACTCATGGTGCTGCTGATATTACGTGATTGATATTGCAAGTTTTCAAGGATCTTTTCTTAGTAACAGGGGTGCCGTCTCACATTCTTCTTTAACTATCATTATTAGACTTTAAATGCAATTAACAATAGACGCTGTTAATTCATAAAAAAAGAGACTTTAAATATCAATCATGAACTCCACCTCCCCCCTGCCAAAAACAAAAGCAGGAAAGAAGGAAGGAAGAATGGAAGAATAACCAAAAGTTGTCTGGCAGTGCTTGTAAATACTGGAGATGATGTTTCAATAGGGAATGACAACCCTTGCAATTCTAATGGGTTTCCTGAAATTGCAAACACTTACTACCATTATTTGATTGATGAAGTTCTACTTCTAGATTAATAGGGAATGACAACTCGTGTGATTCTAGTGGGTTTCCCGAATTTGCTTACTCTTCCCCCCTCCCTCTATTTGATTGATAAAGTTCTACTTCTAGATTTACTTTTGATTTCCAACTGGCGACATAACTCTAAGCAAATGCATTTACGGTTGATGTCTTGCAGCTGCTATTCTGAAGGAAAAGCTTTCAGCTTTAGGCTCATCTGGAACGTTGGCAGACCATCAACTCCAGACAGAGTTGCAAGAACAACAGTTGAGAGGGTGAGTTAATGGAAACCATTTGTTGTGATAATTTTTCTTAATACTTATACCAAGTTTGTGTGGGGTATTTTTTTTTATATTTTTTAAATGAGTTTGGAGTGGTGCTGTAATTCTCCTTCTTCTTTCAATGTATCTTCGTCATGGGCAGAAAGTCATGTTTTTTTCTGTGAAAGCTATCACTTGGACTTTAGTGGGTGTGAGTACTGTGTATATTAACGGATTTTAGTGTGACATTTCTAATCTGCGGTTTAATACCAGCTACATTGATAGTGGAGGAGATTAAACATTATCGAAGTTTAATTTGGCATATGATGCAATTTAGTTTTCTTAAAGTGATATTTTGTCTGGGATTAGCACGTTGCTTGCTTATTTTCCATGAAAGAAATCTACTTTCATGATAATTATGAAAATTATAATTTATCATGCTATTTCTTGTTGAATCATAGAAACCATTAACTTGGCAGCTGTATTTGAGTAAGAAGTTCCTTTTTGCATTGCATATAATTTAAGTTTACCTATAAGTCTACTGGTATGTATGGAAAATTTGCTAGAGGTACATGTGTGGTCATCAATTGACTTAACATGTTTCTGAAAAAACTGTGAAATAATGTTACTCTGTATTATAGAACCATTATTTCATGCTGCTATAATTTCTGGTTTGTCAAATTATCTCATAGTTTATTTGACCTATTTCTGTAAGTTGATCTTTCTTTAATTATTTCCTCTCATCAGACAATGTTGATATGATATTTTCTTTTTTTTTTACCCGCCTGAAGTTATCTTTCGGATATCTAGTCTCATTGTTAATATTTACAACATGGATCTTATTCTGATATTCTTATAGCACTTTCACTCTGATTGTACCAGCAGAACTCAGGTTACAATGTCAGATATTGCGCGGAAAGCATTCCTTCACAGTGTATGTTCTCCCTTTATTTTGTTGCTTTAATCTTTATAATGCCTGTTGTGGTAGGAAAATCACATAGTTCTAAGCCAGCTATAGTGCAAACTTGTATTTTTAAGTTGGGTAGACTTGACTTTTTGTCTAGCATATTTAGCTTATTTGTTTTTGTTGGACAATATGAGAGAAGAATACTATATATTTTCATATTTGAATATGTATAGGAGAAACATAGCACAATAGTTGGGGCTAGATTTAGGCATAAGTGATAGCACAGATAAACCATAATCGACCCTATTGAGGAGGGAAATATGAAAGAAAATACACAATCAATTGCAATATAGTATGTGGTGAATGCAAGGGACCGGGTGCAGTAGGAGGCAGACGAGCTTGCTTTCCTGGATTGGATTCCCGGTTCAATTTAGCAGCTCCAGGGGCCGGCCGGCCCTGGCCTTAATAGGATTTGCCACCCAACTGATGGGGGGCTCAGTCCTAAATTATCCTAGGTTATATATTTGATGTCGGATGTTTCAGGGTTTAGTTTTTCATGAGTTCTCTATCAAGACAGCCGTTGACATCTATGAGTTATTTCTTCTAGGGCTATCTCCAAGGGCGGCTAGTGTTTCGACTGTATCTCGTTTCGAGGTGGTGATTCTCCTCCAAGTGTCAAGTAATGCTTCAATCATATCTCGCTTCCGAAGTGGTATTTAACCCCGACCTTCCCATCTTCCGTACTCCTCCCCTCGTACTTTCTGTAGCTTTTCCGAAAACCCTAGTTCCCCCTTCTCCTTGCTGTATGCACCACTAAAGCGCCATCTTCCTTGCTGCCCCCACATAGGACACCACTCTTGCTGGAATGTAGTCCACAATCCTTCTTCTTCACTACACCTTGCTTTCCCAGCCCTCCACGCTTTGCTGTCACTATTGTTCCAGGCCTTTCGCCTCACCGCCGTCATAGTTTCAGCCCCTTTTGTTGTTTCTAGCAACCCCATAGCCCATTCTAGCCACCTACCGCCACTCCCTAAACATCTCGTCGATCCCACCGCCTCAGATCGAACCTATTGTCAGTTTGTGTTGTATTGTTGTATTTCCCATTTCAATATTTGTTTTGTTTTGACTGTTTATTTGGTTTTTCCATTAATAATATTTGTGTTCCCATTGTATCATTTGATAGTAGCTAGCTCTATTTTAAGGTTTCTAGTATCCATAATACCCAACCCCACCTCTACACAAAAATCCTTCCCTTTGCTATTTTTTCAGACAGACCACCTAAAAATTTTCTTTACCATCCCGCATCATCCCTATAAACCCTCTTCCACCTATTTGAACCCAAAACCAAATCCCTACAACGCCACTGAAGATAAATTGCCGGAGACCTGCTTGAGAGGAAATGTCACAATTTCGCTTATGAGAAATCCACAAAGAGATGTCCAAAAGCATCTATAAAGGATGTGCGGCGGGAAATTCCTAGCTATAACAGAGGCTTGCTGCCTTTGAGAGATGGCAATCTGGAAGGGTCACCCGTAACCACAATGGGAAATTGCCCGGTCAAAGGAGTACGGTAAATGCTTTCCACCAGGCATATTCTAGAGATGCAGAATCAATATCTTGAAGATTTGACAGGAAATATTAGAGAATTTAGAATTTTAAAGTAAATGTGGATTTGTCTGATTTTGATGGTCATATGGATCTTGATGAGTTCATTGAGTGTTTCTAGATAGCGAAACATTTCTTTTAGTACCAAGACGTTCCCTTGGACAAAATGTTGAAATTAGTCACCAACAAATTCAAGTAGTGTGCGTTTTTCAGTGGGAAAATTTGAAGCGTGGATGCCAGTGCGAGAGAAAGGATAAGGTCACTTTTTGGTCTAAAATGAAATGGGAGATGCAACGTCATTACTGACTGGATGTTTAGACCCCAACTTTAAAAGTGGAGATTATCAACATATGACCGCTACAACTTACAAGCATAATTCAACTAGGATCGAGCAGTAGGGTTACACACAGAGGAACATCCAAGCCCCCGACTGAGAAGCCACTAATTCAAAGAGGAGAAATGTTGAAACCAATCCAAAATATCAAAACCATTTTAGTTAGGAAGTGTTTTAAGTGCCACTGATTTGAGTATATTGAATCAGATTGCACAACCAGAAGAATGTTATCTTTAATAGATCAGGGGGTGGTTGAAGAAATAAACAATGATCTCAGAGAAAATGAAGATTTTAGTGAGGATTTTTAACTTCCAGTTGACGAAGAAGAGACGCCAACGATTCTAGCTAGTTGTTTCAGAAGATTGTGAGTCTGAGGAGTCGATACTTGAAAAGGAACAACCTCTGTTGACAGAATTACCAGATATCCTAACCGACAATTCACCTTTTGTGTGGTTACCCTTGAAAGTCATTCAACATGTCCGATGAGAAGATTTCAGATATTAAATTCAGTTCAACAATATTTCTACAGACAAATGTCCGAACATAAAGGATGAACTATAACTTCGAAAATTGTCTTGGGAGCCAGATGAGGAAGAAAATTCTACAATGGGATTTAGGTCCTATTAGAGAAGAAAAGAGATTTCTCCTGAGCGGTTGCTAGTGAGAGTTGTTCCACCCGTCATAGATTTCATCCCAGAGTTGATTTTTCCTTACATACTTGTTTATCATATACACTCAGAGGAGTACGACGAATGGAAGAAGCTAATTACAGATTTAATGACTCAATATTTGGTTCGTGAGAATACCCATCCACATGCAATCATATTTCTGGTTGTGTCAGAGGAGGACAAATACATATTATATCAGGATGCAGTTTGGTAAGGCAACATCACTTTCAACTTGAACGATTTGATGTCATATTACAAAGGGAAAAACTTCAACGTTTGAGGTTGAAGCTCCTCCAACACTGGGAGACTGATGCTGGTGCTCCCATGGGACCAGAGGCAATAGGAGATAGGCGAGTTTGATGTGTTGGATCAGATTTTCGATTTCGTTTAGCAGCTCCAGTGGTCAGCCTAACCTAGCTATCTTAGGATTTGCCGCCCAACTAATGGGGGGCACGATCCTAAATTATCCTAGGTTATTTATTTGTTTTGTGATATGTTGGGGTTCAGTTCTTCATGAGTTTTTTGTCGACAGTCGTCGGCATCTCAAAGTTTTTTCTTCTAAGGCAGTATCCAAGGGCGAGTGGTTCTCAGGTTGTATCTTGTTCTGATGTGCTGATTTTCCTCCAAGTTTTGAGTGGGTTTCAGTTGTATCTCGCTCCCAAGGTTGTTTTTATCCTTGACTTTCTCATCATCTGCACTCCTCTTTGACTTGCTATTGTCTTTCCAGAAACCCCATTTTGCCCTATGCTGCTAGCACCCCTAAACTATCTTTTTTCTCGCTTTCCTCGCATAGGACAGCGCTCCTCTTGTCAGCATGCAGTGCTCAATCCTTCCTTTTCATCGTCCCTTGCTGTCCCAGCCCTCTGCTTCACTGCTGTTACTGTTCAATGCCTTCCGCCTCACCGCCTCACCGCCATCACAATTTTAGCCCCTCCCACAGCTCATTCCAATCATCTATCACCACTCCCTGACCCTCTAGCCGAACTCCACCACCTCCGGATCGAATTTTAGTATGAATTTGTGTTGTATTCTTATATTTTTTATTTTGTTGTGTGTTTGGTTGTAACTGTCTATTTGGCTTTTTTAGTAATATTATTTACGTTTCTATTATTATTGGGTCAACTTTGGTATCAGAAGAATACTATATATTTTCATATTCAAATGGGTAGAAGAGCTTTAATATGTATAGGAGAGACAGCCCGACAGATAAACCATGATGGTTTATCTCAACCCTAATGAGGAAGGAAAACAGAAAAGAAAATACACATAATCAAATGCAATTTCGTATGTGGTGAATGCAAATTTTAAATTGATTCCAGATTTGGAAACCCAAGATCAATGATAGCAGAGGGGTGGCATTTGAGGCTTGCAACAACGCTGTAGAACTGCAAAAGAAGGAGTCATGACTGCCATTGGCGGCGGTTTGATTAAAAAAGCAGTTTGAGGTGTTGCTTTCAGGATTTTTATACTCTCGCTCAAGCTAAGGAGTATATGTTGATCATTCCATGCTTGAAAATAAGTTTGTCAAATAGCAATTGATTCAGACCTTTAATAGGAATATAAACCATTTGCTGTTTTGTTGGAGTGTAACTAACTTTTATAATTCCTTGTTCAACCTTTTTTTTAGAAAGTATCAGTTAAACTTGAGGTGCTTAGTCTTATCATGATTGAGATGAATTTTAACAATGCTGATAGTAGCTTGATTTGGGACATTATGAAAAATTTTAAATCTTTGAGGAGGCGTTTGAGCAACATACCTTACACAAATTCTTATAGAAAAAACCTTGAAGTCTACCTTAGCACTTCGGGGAGCAATCATAGATTATTATTTTTTCTATTTCACTATACAATTAAAATTTCCCCCATAAATTGCAATACTTGGGTGGATTTACGATTAGCTACCTATCCTTCCTAGTCAATGTAAGTGGAGATTTTTAACAATGTTGTAAACTGCTCTTTGGGAAATTTTCTTAGATTCTTTGTCTGAATATCCTCTTCCTTTTATAAGTGGTGTGCATTTAGCTTTTTTAGGAATAAATGGTGGAATCTTCTAGCGGCATGTACCTTGCTCTTTTGTGCTTTTCTCTGCTGTTTTAAGCCGGATAGCCATCAAACACCTCATATTTCCAAATGCCATCGACATCCCATATTTTCACTTCGTTGTTATTCCACACCCCTTCCCTCACTAAATTCTTTTTCTAAACACTTTCTAGGAACCTTAGAACGGTGTCATATAATATAAGAGCCCCACAAATTCTAAATTCTTATGGATTTGTCTTTTTTGTTCCAAATCAAAATTCCAAATCAACTAACCTGATATCCTTAAAAAAAAAAAGAAAAAAAGAAATTACTACCATACCCTATTTATTCTTACAGCAATTCTTGGCCACAAGCCTAAATTTTCAAAAGCCAACTTTCCTACCTCCATAAAAATTTTAACCCGACTCGACCAACCTTTGATTTGTCTATATGTCGAAACCCTGATTGGGAGAAAATGACACAATACTTCCTAGGAGAAACACTGAAAGAGGTATTTAGAAAGTTACTATAGTGTATGTGCAACGTGAAATCTTCTAACTGCAACAAAAACTTGTCACTTTTTAGGGGAAACAATTTGTAGATGTCACAACAGTAACTCGCTAGGTTGTTGGAGGAAGTGAATCCCTTCAACCGGGAAGTTTCTAGTGATGATGAACCAATACCCCGATAATTTAGCATGAAATATCAAAGAAGCTAGGAATCTAGAGTGAAGATTGGCTTGACATAATTTGACGTACGTGTGAATCTTGAAAAGTTCATCGTGTGGCTCTAGACAATGGAACTGGTCTTGGAGTACAATAATGTTCCATATAAAAGAAGGGCCAAGCTAGTCACTACTAAGTTAAGGAATAATGCTTTCTTGTGGTGGAATAACTTGAAGCATCATCGACAGCGAGATGGGAACAGTAAGATCACTACATGATTTAAGATGAAAAGGGTATACAATGCAAATATCTTCTCCGACATTACTTACAGGATAAATTCATAAAATTTCAAAACTTGCACCAAAGAAATTCTTTTGTGGAGTTCACAACTATTAACTTATCCTGAAATGTGATTTTGTAGAACCAGAGGAGCACACAATGGTGAGGTATCTAGGAGGATTGAAATCATATATTAGTAATGCGGTACCTATACAGCTATATTGATCGCTTTTTGATGTACATACATTAGATTGAATGTAAATAAGTAGCATTGACACTAAGTGACAATCACATCTTACAAATAGGGTCAACCCCATGACTGGCCAGCAAGAGTACACCTACTAGAGCAGTCATGGAGACCTCGCCTGATGTGAAACCAATCTAGAGTAGAGAAAGGGGGATATCACCAACACACCTAAATCCATCCCAGCAGGAAGTACTTTAACTGCTATAATTTTAAACATATTGCTTACTCTTTCACTGAATAGACAGTAGTTAAAAAACTGACAGTAACATAGGAAAAAATGAGAATGTCAGAGATGAGTATGAGCTTCAGGCCAATGAGGGAGAGATGATAGTTGTTTGACAGATTCTTCAAAGAATTAGCCTACAAGAGAGCAATAGTGGCCCTGCCACAAAATTTGTCAAACTCATTGCATCGTGAAAGGAAATGTGTGCAATCTTATCATTGACAAATGCAATTATGAGATTGTAGTGGTTATCCAAATGATTGGCAAGTTGAACGTTGACACACAGAAACACATCCAATCTTATTCTTTGGTTTGAATAAAAATAATAATAAAATCACAGTTGACATGAGATATCTCGTGGAATTTTCTTTTGGAAACAAGTTTCAGGAGCAAGTCTACTGTGACGCTGTATCTATGCATGTGTGTCACATCCTATTAGGTTGTCATTGTAAATATGATTATCAGACATCATTTTGGCTACAAGAACACATATTCTTACACTAAAGATGAGAAGCACATTGTACTTGACTTGGATGGAGTTCGAGATAATGAGCGTTCATAAAGAGTCTGAGGATGTGATGCCATGAACTATCTTTTGCAGGTTTTGAGAGGAGCACCAACATCACTAGTGTTGGTTTGTCCAAGAGGGCTTTAAGCTCTTGGAACCGATACGAGACATATGACAATATGTACTAAGAGATTTTTAGGATATTGGGACTTGCAATCTACTACTTAGGTTGTCATTGTTGAGAGAGGTAGAACATGTCATCACTTTAGAAAGAGAAATTTTTGAGTTATTTGTGGAAGGCTATAGGGAGTAAGTTGGTTAATAAATTCTAGTTCAAGTCAGTAGTATATTTCTAGACAATTGACCATGTGAGAGTGGTGAATTGCTACTTTGGAAAACTATGTAAGAGTTTTTGGGGAAAGAATATTTGATAGTGGGATCAGGTCCTTCTAGAGAAGAAGAAGGCTCTCGTAGCTGGGGAGAATGACACGGGGGCGAGATAATTCTAGCAACATGGGTGTGGAGAGTCCCATATTCTATGATTTCGTAGAATCGCAAAAAGCTTTGCAATCACGGAAGAGAACATAATAGCTGAGTTTCTACCCGATTTCCAATCTCAACAATATTTTTTTTCTTTTTGTTTCTTCAATGTATTTATATCTAATTAGGACACTTTGCTCCTAGGAGATTATATAGGTGGTATTTTTGTTGTTTTGTGACATTAGCTTGGTTTTATGTTTATTGGAGAATTATTCTCTGATTTTTTTGCTCTTCAGATTGCTATTTCCTCCTTTTTACAAGTGTGATTATAGCTAGCTCAGAACAGGTGGTGGATCTCCCTCACTATCCGTACCTTACTATTTCGATATTCTATTGTTGTTTTCAGTTTGGGCAGCCGCTGTACGCTTCTTATTTTCTATTGCCGTTGATATTCATTCCAGAATTACTTTCTTTCTAAATCTTTTCTAAATACCTTCTAAAATCTCTAGAATAGTTTTAATCAGTTTAATCATGTTCATTTTAGCAATTGGGGTAAAATTTTCTTGACATTAAATTTTCTTAGTTTGAGTGAATCTTTCGCAGCCAAACTTATGTTGTATTAGTCAATAGTTTCATTTGTTTTATATTTTTTATTAATGATTTATTAGCATCTTATAGGTTTATTTCCTTCGAGGTCCTAATTTTCTTCATGAACTAATCAGATACTACCATCTCTGAAGCTCGAGAGGATCAATCACCTAGGAGGATTCCAACCCCCGGGTGGGGCCTGTTAAGCCCTTAATCACTTATTGAATGTGTTTTAGGGGTGTTTTATTGGGGATAATCACCTAGGATTTATTTTCATGTTTAGATTCTTATAGTTTTCTTTTTGTCTTCTTGTTCCTAATGGTATCTAGGGTTTGTAGAGAGTCGATCTATCTCTTAAATTGTAGATTACTCTAAATTGTATTTGTTTGCTTGGAGATTGATCAAATTAGCCCAAATTTGGGTTTTCCTCATATTTGTAATTTGTTCGTTGATTTTGTTTCTGATTCATATCAAATTGGTATCAAAGCAAGATTTTTGAGAGATTGCAGTAAAGAAATTGGATGCTTTGGAAGAGAGATTGGAAACAGTAGGGAAAATTAAATTCATTATTGGTGAAAGGTTCTCAATTATAGAAGGAATGTTTTTTTCCATGGAAAACCGATTAGAAGGCTTGGAGGAGATGATGAGGAGGTTGATTGAGACGCAATCCAAAATCTCGCCGACAGTTCAAATTGCAAACCCTAATCAATATTTGATCGGAGAATCATTGGCCAAATCTAGTGGGAAAGAGATCGGACAAGAGGAACATGAGAAGGATAACCTCTATCATCAAGAACCTCCTTTTAAGGTTCTGATGGAGGGTGGATTAGGAATTTTCAATGGTGGGTGTTGGGCCAGAACAAAGGGAATGGGTTATGCATGGGGTATGGAGGAGTACAAAAGGAAGGCGAGTATGACTATGATCGAATGAGGAATTTTCACGCTTAACATGGGCGGAACCACCGGAGGGAGAGGATCAATCACCTAGGAGGATTCCAAACTTTGAGTGGGAACCATTAAGCCCCTAACCACTTATTAAATGTGTTTTAAGAGTGTTTCATTAGGGCTAATCACCTAGGGTTTATTAGCATGTTTAGATTCTTGTAGTTTTCTTTTTGTCTTCTTGTTCCTAGTGGTGTCTAAAAACATAAACAAAGAGAGGAAAATACTTCATTCTTCCATTGATGCTTTACAAGTTCATCTACTTATAGGAATACCACCTCTAAAATAAGGAAATTACCTAATTATTTATATGTTAAATAAGAAAATTACCTAATTGCTTTCAACTATTTTCTATTATATTACATAGATAATTAAGCAAAGATTTGTATAGCTACACAATAATCTATACAAGTAAAAAAACATTAATGTTGTAAATCAAATTGGATTTTCAACACCCCCTTAGGTTGGCATGAAAGTATCTTTTAGAGCCAACTTGCACACTAAACTATCGAGCTGTCTCTTGTGAAGACCTTTCGTTAGAATATCTGCAGCTTGGTTGTGGGAATGAATGTACACTATGCAGATCTCCTTTGTCAATTTTTTCTTTGATGAAGTGTTTGTCTATCTCTACGTGCTTTGTTCGATCATGAAGGGCAAAATTACGGGCAATGTTGGTTGCAAACTTATTATCATAGTAGACCTTCATTGGTGGTGGACTATGAATTTTTAACTCCTTAAGAATTCTTCTAATCCATAAAACTTCACATATCCCGTGAGTCGTAGATCTGAAGCCAGCTTCAACACTGTTTCTTGCCACGATACCTTGCTTTTTACTCCTCTAGGTTACTAAGTTTCCTTCTAGAAACGTACAGTATCTTGAGGTTGACCTTTTATCTGTAATACTCCCAGCCTAATCTTGGTCTGTAAATGCTTCTATTTGTAAGTGCTCATTTTTTCTTGAACAATAGTCCTCTTCTAGGCGTTCCTTTCAGATACCTAAGGATCCGATACACAACTTCCAAGTAATGAGCGTTTGGAGAGTGCATAAACTGACTTACCATACTAACAGCGAAAGCTATGCTATATCAGGACGAGTGTAGGTCGAGTGTGTGAAAGGTAGATTAACCTTCCCATCAGTCTCTGATATTGTTCTTTATTAACGTCATCTTTTTTATTTCTCTTGTAACTTTTTATTTTGTTCAATCAGTGTTTCAGCTGCTTTGCACCCAAGCATTTCAGTTTCACTGAGAAAGTTGAGTACATACTTCCGCTGATTAATAAAAACCCCCTCATTTGATCTAGCAAATTCAATACCGAGAAAGCACTTTACCGGCCCCAGATTTTTAATCTCGAATTCTGTGGCCAATTTTTCTTTTAATGTCTCAATTTCCCCTGCATCATCTCTCAATTTCCCTAGCATCATCTCCTGAAAGGATAATATCATCGACATAGACAATAAGTATAGCAAGTTTACCAGTTCTGAATGTTTGTAGAACATAGTATGATCATCTTGACTTTGAGTATATCCATACCTTTTAATCACATTTTCGAACTTCTCAAACCAGGCGTGAGGAGATTGCTTGAGCCCATACAAAGATTTCTTTAATCTGCACACCTTGTCTTCTCCAAACTTCTTCTCAAATCCTGGTGGAAGATCCATGAATACCTCCTCCTCTAATTCACCGTTTTGAAATGAGTTTTTAACATCAAGTTGATGTAAGGACCAATCACAGTTTGCTGCTATGGACAGTAGAACACGAATTGATTTTATCTTGGCTACCGGAGTAAATGTCTCCTGATAGTCAATTCCTTGAGTTTTAGTGAATCTTTTCGCTACCAGTCGTGCTTTATATCTTTTGACACTCCCATATGCTTTGACTTTAACAGTGAAAACCCATTTACACCCAACAATAGACTTGTCTCTTGACAAAGTGACAACTCCCCAGGTTCCATTTTTAAACAGAGCATCAATCTCTTCCTTTACTGCTAGTCTCCAATTCGGATTACTAAATGCTTCTTGTATTGTTCTGTATTCAGACAGATTATAAATTTTTGATAAAAAAACTTGATGTTTGTGTGAGATTGTTTTGTAGGATAGATATTTTGTAATGAAATGTTTGGTAGTATAAGAACGTATTCCTTTTCTAAAAGCTATAGGAAGATCCAGATTCATAACCTCTGAATCTTGAGCTTTTGTTGATGAAAAAATAAGGTCAGATTGGAAATTACCTGTGTTTCTTGAGGACCATCATTCTGTTCTTTAGATTGGGAGGGAACTAAAGATTCAATTTGAAAATTTTTCTTTTTGTGGAGTCTTTTCCCGGAATAAACCCCAGGTCCTTTGTTCTGCAGTATTTCTCCCCCTGTGACAAGATAAGTTATGGTGTTTTTTGACTAGGATTCTCCTGGTTTTTATTACTTTCAACAACTATTTCCGATTCATTTTTATTAAGAACTTCAGGTGTATTTGGTGTTAGAACAATTCTTGGTAGTGCATCAGAAATGTGCCAAAAATCATCTTCTCCGTCTGTATTATACTCTCAATGAAGTGGATTTTTGTGAAAGAAAAGAATTTTTTTCATGAAGATCACATTCATACTAATGTAAGTTTTTTTGATGACAGAGTTAAAACATTTGTAACCCCTTTTATTTGAAGCATATCCAAGAAAAATGCATTTTTCAAATTTTGGATCCAATTTTGATTGAAATTTATTTGGAATATGAATAAAACATGTGCATCCAAAGATTTTTAAATGAATATTTAAAGACATTCTTAGAATTGAAAACTATTTGTTAGCTTGTTTAGAGGAGTTGTATATTGTAAAACTCGAGTGAACATTCAATTTATTAATTATTATGCTGTTAAAACGGCGTCCCCCCATAAATATTGATGAACGTTCATTGAAAACATAATAGCCCGAGCAACATCAAGTAAATGTCTATTTTTTTTTAGAAATTCCATTTTGTTGTGGAGTGCACGACATGTGGATTGATGAATTATGCTTTTGTTTATTAAAAACTCCCCTAAACATTCATTAAAGTATTTAGTTCATTGTCTGTTTTAATGATGCATATTTTTGTTTCAAATTGAGTTTCAATCATGTTGTAAAAATCTTGAAAGAGTTTTCAACTTCTGATTTCTTGCTTATAAGGTAAACCCAACATGTTTCACTGTGATCACCAATAAAAGTCACAAAACCCACCCCTTTTTTCAGATAATGTTTTGATTTTTGATGGTCCCCAAACATTACTATGGATCATGAAACAAAGTTTTGAAGGATAGTATGGTTTGGAGCAAAATTTATGCGATGATTTTTTTCCAAATAACATGTTTTACATTCAAGTAAGGGACAATCAACACCCTTAAACATATGAGGAAATAAATGTCTTAAATAAGGAAAACTTGGATGACCTAGTCTAAGATGTCATTCCATTATTTTTTCTAATGCAGGATTCGAACTCATACTGTTATAAGCTTGAACTTTTTTATTATTAGGAATAGTGTTCGTAAAGTAATAAAGTCCTTCTATCTCTTTAGCTCTACCAATCATCAATCCCGACTTCTGGTCCTGAAAGACAAAAGAAGATTCACAAAAAAATACATGGCAGTTAGAATCTTTTGAAAGTTTGCTAACGGATAAAATGTTATATTTGAGTTTTGAAACATGAAGTACAGATTTGAGGCCTATACTCTTGGACAGGTTAATGTTTCCTTTTCCAGCAATAGAAAATAAACTACTGTCCGCAATACGAACCTTTTCATGGTCAGAACATGTGTTATATGAATAAAATAAATGGTGTAAATTTGTCATATGATCAGAAGCTCCAAAATCAATAATCCAAGGGTTTAATTTTCTACCTGCATGTACTAGGGAACAATATGGAGTACTAGTAGCCGAATTGGGGTTTAGCAGATTCAAGAGTTGATCGATTTGCTCCTTGATAAATGGGTTGATCTGTTCAGCAGCAGTGTTGCTGTAGGTGGCTGGCGCTTGTTCCGTGGCTTCCAATCTGCAGTTTTTCTGTGGAGATACCAACAGGTTTCTCTAGTGTGTTGTGGCGTGTTGCAATGATCACACCACACCCGGGGTTTCTCTTTCTTTTGTGGATGTGGAGCATTCCGTTTGCTGATATGAACTTCAGAATTGAATGCCGAGGTCTCAGGTATGCTGTAGGAGCAGATTTCTTGTTGAGCATTACTCCTCTTGTAGTTTCTTCGTGGCGGACTTCCGGGAAAGCCTCATGGATTGAAGGCAGGCCCCTTACCTCGTCAAAATCCTTATTAAGACCAACTAGAAATTTAAAAATTCTATTTGCATCAACAATGGTCTTATACCTACTAGCATGTTCAGAACACTTCCACCCTTGATCATTAAATAAGTCTAGGTCTTGTCATATTCTCTTCAAAGAATTAAAATATTTTGTGACAGAATCATTACCTTGACGAATATCACCAAGTGCCAGAGAAAATTCATAAACATGTGATTGGTTATCCATATTCGAATACATTTGGGCCACATTCTCCTAGAAATCTTTGGCAGTACAGCAACACATGCAGTTTGCGCCTATCTCCTCTTCCATAGAGTTCACCAGCCAGGTCATTATCATGGAATTTTCTGCATCCCAGGTTGCGTGGGAAGGATCTGTAGTCACCGCCTCGCGGACTTCCCCTGTAAGGTAGCCTATCTTTCCTCTTCCTTTAATGTACATCCTCACCGATTGTGTCCATCGTAGAAAATTGTCACCATTGAACCGGATTGGGGTGATATGGACTGGATGATTTTTGGTGGTTCTAGAGGAGAGTAGTGCAGAAGCAGACGACAAGGTGGAGGGCTGAGTTGAAGTAGCAGAATTATTTTTATTTTCAGACATGATAGAAGAAATGGACGAAGCATTGTCTCACGGTTGGACAAGGAGAAGGCTAGGGTTTTCCAAGAATTTTATCCCTGCTCTGATACCATGAAAACATAAACAAAGAGAGGAAAATAGCTTCTTCTTTCATTGATGCTTTACAAGGTACACTACTTCTAGGAATACCACCTCTTAAATGAGGAAATTACCTAATTGCTTATATCTTAAATAAGGAACTTACCTAATTGCTTATAGCTATTTCCTACTATATTACATAGCTAAGTATGCAAAGATTTGTACAGCTACACAATAATCTATAAAAGGAAAAAGCATTAATGCTGTAAATAAAATTGGATTTTCAAGAGCGTCTAGGGTTTGTGGAGAGTTGATTTATCTCTTAAATTGTAAATTACACAATATATGCTGTTTGTTTGCTTGAAGATTAATCAAATTAGCTCTAGGTGGGTTTTCTCACATATTTCTTGTATTTTTTTCGTTGATTTTTGTTCTGATTCATATCAAATTGTTATCAAAGCAAGATTTTGGAGACATGACAACAAAGAAATTAGATACTTTGGAAGAGAGATTGGAAAGAGTAGGAAAAATTAAATTTGTGATTGAGGAAAGGTTCTCAATCATAGAAGGAATGTTTTTCTCCATGGAAAACCCATTAGAGGGCTTGGAGGAGATGATGAGGAGGTTGATTGAGATGCAATCCAAATTCTTGTTGACAGTTCAAATTGCAAACCTTAATCAATATTTGACCGGAGAATCATTGGCCAAATCTAGTGGAAAAGAGATTAGACGAGAGGAACATGAGAAGAAAAACTTTTATCATCAAGACCTCCTAAGGTTCTGATGTAGGGTGGATTAGGGATTTTGGTAGTGGGTGTTGGGCCAAAATAGGGGAATGGGTTATGCATGGTGTATGGAGGAGTACAAAAGGAAGGCGAGAAGTTGAGATTGAATATGACCATGATCGAAGAAGGAATATTCACCCTAATCATGGGCGGAACCACTTGAGGCAGTGGAGGTTGGGGTGAAGATACTAAGGTTAAGAAGTTGAAGATGCCAATTTTAGAGGCGGAAAACACATAGTTGGGTGTACCGAGTGAAGTGATATTTCACGGTGAATGAGTAAAGGAGGAGAAGCTCATGACTGTAGGGTTATATTTGGAGGGAAATACCCTAGCATGGTTTTAATGAAGGGAGACTAAATTCCTAATCCGCTAGGAGGGGGGGGGGGGGGGGAGAATTGCTTGTTGAAATATTTCTGAGCCATTCAGGAAGGAGACTTAGCTAGCGATTCTTTGCCTTGACTTAGGAGGGGACCTTCATGGAGTATATAGAGAGATTTGAGTTATTATTGAGATGGCTGAAGGAGATTTTTTATGTAGAATTGGAGGTAAATTTTCATGAAGGGTTTAAAGCCCGACATACGTGCAGCCCTTCAACTATTAAGACCGCTGAGATTGGGGAGACGATAGAGCGATCCCAGATGGTGAAAGACAAGAACCAGATGGAGAGGAACATTAGAAAAAACACCACAGGAGTACGTCCTTAACACCGAGGACCTAGATGGTGTCATTTCAAAGGGAGGCGTCAAAGGAGATTAATATGAGGGCCCATCCAGAGGTTAATTTAAGTGACTTGCGGAGGCAGATGTGTAGGACAAAAGAGCAAAATAATTATGTTTTCAGTGTGATGAGAAGTGTGCTCCAGGCCGATGCAAGGATCACACACCCCATGCCCTGACATATTGTGATGGAGAGAAGGCCGATAGTGAGGGGGAAGAAGCAATGGAGGGAGAGGAGCACTTATACCTTGATTTAGCAGATGTGTCCCTCAACTTAGTGGTGAGGTTTATTCCAAATCACACCATGAAGTTAAGGGGACAGATCGGGGAGCGGCCTTTAGTGATATATTGGTGGTTGCTGGGGCCACTCACAACTTCAATATCTCAAGTCGGGTAGTGGACCAGTTGGGATTGGAGTTGGTAGATACAGAAAGTTTTGGGTTCATGATGAGGACATGAAGGTGCAGAAATTCCAGAGAATTAGTTGTGGATTGGTGGACACTACATGACATACAAGAGGTGGAGGATTTCCTTCCCTTAGAATTGAGAATTATTGATGTGTGTTTTTGGGGATGAAGTGGTTACGGAGCATCAGAGAGATGAGGCTGGATTGGAAATCCCTGACTATGAAGATTAGGGTGGAGGACAGGAAGGTGGCACTGAGAGGGGATGCTAGTTTGTGAAGAACCATGGTCTCACTCAAAACCATGGTCAAGAGGAGATCCGGGAATAGGAGGGCTATTTGGTGGAGTTGCAATCTAGAGGAGATACGAGATCTAGTGTCAGTAGAGTTCCCCAAGTGCGTTCAACAGTTTCTGCAATAGTTTTCTGGCATCTTTCAACAACCTAGGGTTAATGCCACTGAAGGAACATGAGCATGCCATTATATTGAATAATGGGATTCCTCCTATCAATGTTAAACCATATTTGTATTCTCATATTCAGAATGATGAGATAGAGAGGTTGATCAGTGAGATGCTCGAGGCAGGAATTATCAGGCCCAATGTGAGCCATTTTTTCAGTCTGATCTTATTGGCGAAGAAGAAAGATGGTAGCTGGTGGTTTTGCGAGGATTGCATGCCTCTGCGCAAGGAAATTGTACTGAACAAGTTTTCTATTCCAATGATTGATGAATTTTTTAGATGAACTTTTTGAAGTGGTCATCCTCTCGAATATTGATATGAAATTGGGATATCATCAGATCAGGATGAAGCTAAATAATGTGCACAAGGCAGCTTTCAAGACTCATGAAGGACATTTTGAATGATACCATTTGGTCTTACCAAAGCTCCAGCCACATTTTACTCTCATGAACAAGATTTTTTAGCATTACCTCAAGTAGTTCATCATACTATTTTTTGATGATATCTTGATTTCTAACCAAACGGAGGCAGAGCATATGGGATACCTTAGAACAATAGTTAAGACAGTTGTACGCCAATATGAAGAAATGCTCCTTTGCACTAAGGGTAGCAGCGGACCAGTCTAAGATTGAGGCTATGTTGGACTCGGCTTTGCAGAAGAGCTTGAAGGAGTTAAGAGGATTCTTAGGTTTCATCGGGTGCTACTGAAAGTTCGTAAGAGGGTATGTCATGATTGCATGGCCGCTGATGGAGCAACTAAAGAAATACAATTTCAAGTGGGGCGAAGTAGCGACATGTCTTTGAACGGTTGAAGAGATCCATGACCAGTGCATTAATATTAGCACTCCCAGTTTTCAGTAAGCCATTTATGATAGAGACAGATGCGTCGGGATATGGATTGGGGGCAATACTCATATAGGTCCAACAGCTAGGGCGAGGCTTAATTCTATGTAAGAGCGGGAGTTGATGGCTATTGTCTTGACCATTCAAAAGTGGTGCCA
The DNA here is from genome assembly GCF_001263595.1 of Phalaenopsis equestris. Classification (NCBI taxonomy): domain Eukaryota; kingdom Viridiplantae; phylum Streptophyta; class Magnoliopsida; order Asparagales; family Orchidaceae; genus Phalaenopsis; species Phalaenopsis equestris. The sequence continues at coordinate 834,334 of NW_018164875.1, forward strand.
TATCCGTTGGCGCTACACTTTATACTCAGGACAGACTAGAGGAGCTTGAAGTATGTATTGAAGCAGAGGATGGTGACCGATGAGCATCACATGTGGCTATTTAAGTTACTTGGATTTGATTTTGATATCTAATTTTGCCCAAGACTGGAGAATAAGGTTGCAGATGCATTATCGTGGAAGGTGGACGAGCTCCAGCTGACAACTTTATCAGTACCAGATGTCTTAGATTGAGAAGCCTTGAGATAGGAGAATGATCAGTGTGAGGGATTGTGGAAGATCAGGACTGAGTTGCTACAGGAAACATATAGTCATCTAGGATATGTATTGAAGGACAACAACTACTCTATCAGGGATGATTCATGTTACCGAGGGTATCAACATACATCCTCAAATTGTTACAAGAGTTTCTAGGCAATGCAATTGGGTGGGGTTGGGGGGGGGGGGGGGGCACCTAAGGGGATTCAAAGACTGTTGGGGATGAATAGAGATGTAAATGACATGACGACGAGATGTGATGTGTGACAATAACACAAGTATTTAACTATAGCGCCAAGAGAGTTACTGCAACCCCTAGATTTACCTGAGAAAGTTTGGGAGGAGGTGACAAGGTATGTTATAGAGGGGTTGTCACAATAAGAGGAATTTGTTGCGATATTGGTAGTAGTGAATCACCTGAGCAAGTATGCACACTTTATTCTATTGTGACACCCATACACTGCAGTTTCAGTTGCATACGAGAAGTTGTTTGTTTCTACTATTTGTCATAGTGAGCTTATGTTGTTCTCTGTAATCAGTGCACATTCTGAAACTATCATTCTTTTTTACAATTAAAACTGGAGCTCCCCAATGTATTAGGTTTGATAAATTTCTTATTTAACAGCTATAGCAACTGATTTTTCACTCTGCACCCTCTTAAAGACCATTCTATATGGTGCCTTGGATACTGGCTCAGAACCCGACAATAGCTCAATGGTAAAGTCTATCTCTCTCACCAGTGTCAGGGTAGATAAATCACAAAAAAATTTGGATACTCCATCGTAAGATATCATTCAATGATTTCACTTAGTGACATTTTTCACCTGAGTAAGAAAACCTTATTTCTATTGTTCGATAATTGAAAGGCCTTCAAATATGTAATTATCATCAAAGCCAACCTTCTCTCTTCACAAAATTTTTAGATAGCCAATTCACGTCTTAAGATATCAAATTCAACAGTGTCAAACCAATCAAATGTGCATCAAAATTCCTCTCACCAATATTTAATTTTACTTCACATAATCGATTAACCTCCATATGGCTCCCATTAGATATTTTAACAGAGAATACTGTTAGCATTATCATAGTTCAAATTTATTGATCTCATCAAATTTTTTGCTGTAATTGAATGAGATACTCCCGTATCAAATAATATTCTTATTGGTTTATCATGAAGGGAATGATACATATTATAAAATAAATGATCACTTCGAATGAATTCTTTAATATGTGTCAAGTCTATGATGTTAATAATGAACCATGCTATGATGCAATTAAAGGTTCAACTAATTAAAATCTCATTAAATTTGAAATATACCTATGGTAATCTTATGTGACTCCTTAGATTCCTATCGAGATAAAGCATATAGCCTGCTTTAAACATTCTGTTGGGTCTGACCTAAATTTGACATTGATCTTGTGAACTCAACTGTCCTCTATTTGCCAAAACTCCTCTAATAAGGTGCAAAATTGAACCTTGCATCTGTTGAGCCGTCTATCCCAAGGTAAGGCAATATCTCGCTTTGTGTCTAAGCTGATGACATCAGAAACAAGTGTTGGATCCCGAAAAATACTCACCCTTATGAAACATTCCACACTAATGACACTTCTGAATATTACCTTTTCTGCCAAATTTACTGGATCTGGTCCTTTTAGAATTTGAACACCTTGATTGAAATGATTGTTTGTTTTAGAAATTCTATGAAAATTGGGACTCTGAATTCTTTCTTTTCTGAAAATCCCTCATCTGAGTAGCCAGTAAGCCCAACTCAATCCTTCTAGGTCTCTCCACCAACACAGAATATCAATTCTAATAGAAATCAATGACTTTATGATCATGTCTTTCAATCATGATAAATAGATGAAATACTTCTCTATTATATTACATACCTCACGAGCATATTAAATTCAACTTCATTTACCATCTATCGACTCCTAGCTGACAGTGGTACAAACCTGTCTCTAAATGTGCTCATAAACTCCTCCAATTGTAGCCAGTGGCCGAGTCGACCACCAATTTGCTCCTGCAACTTTTCTTGCCACCATTTATCTGCTTACCCCTCGAATGTAAAGCATGTGCAACTCTCCTCTCTGGTGGACATGTTATACCTTTTATAATTTTGTTCACCCTCGTCAGTAATTTTTCAACTTCTATTGTCCCACATACTATTTGAAATAGCGGTGGTTTCACATCTTGAAATAGTTTTAACTGCTTATTCATCCGTCTCCTTCAATGCTACTAGCTTGAGACTGAGAATCCCTAATCACTTGTGTTACAACAGTCATCATTTCAAAAAATATTGCAGTGTTGACTATAATATTTTGGGGCATATCAGTTTTGACATTATCATCCTCGACTTCTTGATTATCAATAATTTTGAAATAAAAGCAAAACAAATTAATTATACTTAGTTAAATATTTCGATCTTCACTATTATAATTTTATTCAGTCATCTTAATGACTCTTTTGATCAGGATCAAACCCTAATTGACTATGATATCACTTTTGTCAGAACCAGATCGGAGGACTTGGAATTAACTAAGATGAGGAAGGCATTTATACGATGAATAATTCAAAACATTAATTTACAATAACAATCATGTACAAAAGAGCCCTTAATTCGTAATATATAAAATAACCTATAACAAAACACATACGTTTTTTCAATAATATAGTAACACAAATAGTACAATAAAAGCAATAAAAAAAAAACTAACAAAATGGTAACTATTACCCACAGTACCTCTCTTCTCAGAAATCAATCCTCTTTTATCAGATATATCAATCTTGCAAACATTTTCCTGAAAACATCAATTAAATAATATATTAAGTATTAATAAACTTAGTAAATAATTACTATTTTATTATATATTAAATTTATATGCAAATACATAACATGAATGTTCAAAGAAATATGTTGACCGCAAAGTAAATTTTACCTTTTTTATTTTTATTAATTTTTTTAATCATCTTATCATTTATATTTTCATTTTCATTTAATATTTTTTATTTTCTGGTCTCTTTTAGTTTTTGAAGCCCTCTCAAGATACTGTCAAAATCTTTTCTAATTTGTACCATAATTGTATAAATATTTTCGTTTTTTTTCTATGTTATATCATAAGGGCAGAATCATTTTTATTTTATTTTTCTTTAATGTGCACAAGTACACTAGTAATCTTTGCTAGTATCATAGGGGCCGACTCATGATAGTCTTAATCATTTAACTTTTATTTAATTTATATTTCATTTTTTTCCATAATTAACTTCGTTTAGATTTTCATTTAATACAATACAAAATATAAAAGCATAAAAACCATAAAACATGCAGATCATTTTTACATATATTCATTCAATTATGAGAGTACTGTTAATATATGTAACAAATGATATATTTTTAAAATATAAAAAAATTAATTTAATGCAAGTAAAATAATAATTAATCACCTTAACCTTTAGGAGACTTTTATAAAAAATTATTCATTCACTTATTTCCTTTGACTATCATCTATATCCATTAAAAGTGCATGTAATGATTTAATTTCTAAAATAACTGACAAATGACTGGTTTTGTGTCCATGCTTTCTCCCAACCACATTTTGAATCTTAAACTCTTCGCAATTCTAATCACTCATTTCACTGATAAGGTTTATTATTTAACTAAATTAATTTAATTAAAAGCATAAATCTTCCTCAACTTTCAATGTCGTTGATCCATAGCCCTAATATTTTGAATCAAAATTCCTTTAATCACTGGTTCAATTCATAATGTTACTATTTATATCAAACTATCAATTAAAATTAAAATATAACATAAAAGAAAATCCTAACCATTCCATCTCCTTTTTGAATGAAATCAACAATTTCTCTCAATCTTATGAAATAAGAGTTTTTGATTTAAGATTTCTATTATAAATTATTATAAACTAACATTAATATCTATAAGATTAATTTAAATTAAATAAAATTGAAAATAAAATTTACCCTATTTCTCTTAAGCTTTGGCTTGTCCCCTTCCACAAATGATAAAACCATATGCTCACATGCCTTTGTACTTACAGCTAGCTTTGTCACACACAATCCAATTTGCTTGCAAATTCGTACACACTTGGCACATGCACGATTACAATGTTCTCTTGCACGCATTGAAGCCTTCTAAACTTTTTACTTCAATTCAAACCTTCTTCTACATTGGATACCAACACAACCCTTACACAATTGACTCGTCTCTTGCAAACAAACACACCAAACTTTCTCTTCCCGTTCTACTGCCTTTACATAGGATGCCCTTAACATCTTCCCCTACAAACAACAAACCCCTTCATAAAAAGTCATCTTTCTAGGCGTCATGTTTCTTTCTCTCGCTTCTCTCTTCTTTCCCCCGGTCTCTGAATCTCGATTTTCATATGATTCAAGTGGCCTCCTCTTAAGTATAACCGTAGAGACAGTTACCTTGTTTTGATTTTTTAATTATTATTATTATTATTATTATTATTATTATTATTATTATTATTATATATAAAGTTATTATGAACATAAACAACTTCTAGTACTATTATGAAATGGCGTCGGCAGCGACATCGGTGTCTGCTAGGGTTTCACTCCTCGATGGCGATTCCTGAAGGTGATTCATTGATTTCTCATTTCTCTCTGTCGTCTCCCGCGAGATTAAGTTTCACGCTCTCGCAGACGTCATCCAGTCGATGAGTCCACGACGTCCTTCGACGACGCT
>NW_018164875.1:839328-843183 GCF_001263595.1 Phalaenopsis equestris
GTACTTGAGGACGCTCGCGTTCTCGCACTCCAGTCGACGACTCGCATTCACTCGCAGTGGACGGCTCGCATTGTCTCTCTTTCTTTGTCGCTCTGCTCGACAGACATTTCCTACTCGGCTCGCGTCTCTCACCCGCAGTCGACGGCTTGCAGCTCTACTACTTCTGAGGTTTGCTCGCCTGTTTCCAGCGGCTCACCTAGCTGCTTTGGAGATGGTATCCACGATCCGTTCCTATGTCACTGCACTTGCCGACGATATTCCTTTTCCTACTCATGCTCCTCTTTCAAGTTCAGAGCCTGATTTTCATATTAGCAAGTCTTGCAATATCCCACAATCTTTTCACGACGCAATCACACATTCATAAAAAAAATTGGGGAAAAAATAGGAAGTTTACTCTTATTCTCACAGAGGTCGAAATCAGTACTCTCGCGTTCTCTTGGCGTTTTGCTCTAGTGGGGAAATTTCTTTATGGTCACTCAAAACTGAAGATCATTCAGAAAGAATTTGAGGCTATGAAGCTATTAGACAGTTGAAATATTAGTTTCCTTGACGGTCGGCACATACTGATTCAGTTGTCTTATGATGTCGATTACACTCGCATCTTTTCTCGGAAAGTTATCAAGATCGACGACCGTTATATGAAAATTTTGAAGTGGACTAGTGGTTTCGACCCAAAAGCGGAGTCCACTATCATTCCAGTTTGGATAAAATTTTCGGGTTAAAAATTACATCTATTCAACTTGGAAATCCTCTACAAGCCTCTCAGGGTTGATAGTCCTACGCTTGCTACCACCAGACCTTTTGTTGCCTGTGTGTTAGTTGAGAGAGATATCACTTAACCAGCTCCGGATGAGGATGTATTGAAACAACTCACAATGGGTATTGACAAAATGTTGAAATCGAACCACACCCTCCTTATTGCTCCTTATTGTTGTAGTATATTTGACCACAACTCTACTATTTGTTATCGTTTACATCCTCATCTAAGGCCGAATATTGCCAAAGAACAGTCTCCTATTATCCCTATTGAGAATATGCAACCCGATCTTCTTCCCAACACCGCAGTTCCTGAAGAAGAACAACATACTACAGCTACAGATCCAATTGTGCTTATACCACCCACTGTTATTGAAGAAAACTCACTTACATGCCAAGACACGAGAGTGCTTCTTTGATCCAATAATAGATCGGTCGGTACAACATGCAGTTGCTATTAATGTTCAACAACCTGCACATCTCCAACACACTTTATAGACTAAGATCAGGTGAGTCAACCTTCGGAAGAGGAATGACAGATCTATTCCAGGAAGAAGAAGAAGAATGGAGGTCGACTCCGGCTCGGGAACATATTGGATGATACATTGGTTACTACTGGCAATGACAATCATCTTATCAATCTATTAGCTTGCTCATTTCCTAGAACCAAAGGCAGAGGCAAAACTAAATTGGGTTGCTCTCTAGCCACTTGATATTATGTATTTCAGAATTTTTAGACTTTTTCTTTATGTCTCTAATGTACTTTTCTGTATTTCCTAGTTTTGGAACTACTTGCGGTTATAGTGTGGGCAGGGTGTCATGTTTGGGCCCTCCAACACATTGTATCTGTATCTTTATTTCTAGTTAATATATTGTCTTTTTGGGCTTTCAAAAATAATATATATATATATATATATATATATATATATAAAGTTATTATATCTCTTCCTGATTAGAATTGAAGTTGACAAAACTAATATTTTAAAGATCTTAACTTGATAAATTGCAAATATGAGCATTTTCAAATTTCCATATCCTTTGTGATAGTCGTATTAATTGAAGATATCAACCGAATGGTCAACTTTTAAATTAATTTTCAAATCAAATTCTCAAATTACAAATCAAAATATGCAAGTTAACATCAACCACTTTAAAACTTAAAATAAATTTTGTCCACCCTCCGCAACAGTTTATTGAGGGTGATAAACTTTTGATTGATCATCCAATTTACGAATTTAAAAAACCAACATAGTATTGTTTATCCTAATTATCAATACTTGAAGTAAATTCCTCATGTAGTGGTGAAGTCAGTGAAATAGTAAATGACTATTTTTAGTGTTTGCAAAGTATTAAATGCGGTGTGAAGCATGCTAGGTTGTTTATTTTTATGACTTATTATATCAATGCATGTATTTCGTCTATACAATAGTCTTTTAGTTCACCAAATTTACTGCAATAAGTAATATTTCATCATAAATATTATCATATATTTAGTTATAACAATTTCTGTCCATTCGAAAGAAAAAAAAATATAAATAATGCACTGATGAAAGAAGATTAAGAGTACTCCTCAGATTAAGTGAAGAACTAATGATTCAGAAGATTAGAGAACGTAAAGCGAGGGGGAGTTTAAATATGAGCCAACAAGAAGCATTTTTGTGAATTAGTTTTTAAAGCTCCTTGTGCCAACAAACTTATGAGACACTTAGATGAAAACTACATGACAAGGGAACTTGAAGAGAAGAATCACCAAATAACTAGCTCTAGTGAGAGAATGGAGCAACAACGAGCACCTAATCAATGACTACTATTGGGGAGAAATGAACATTCATGCCAACTTATTGTAGTTTATGGTGAATCAAATCATAAAATTTGAACCAAGAATATGTTTTGCCAAGCATGCAATGTATGACAAAACATAGTGAGTGTTGACCTCATTTTTAGTGAGGTCTAGTCTTCCGCTTAGGGTTTAGGATCTAACCTTAGGGAACTCCCTTCGACTATCTTAGAACCTTAGAAATGGGACCCGCCTCATTTTAAAAAAATTCAACCCGCTTCTGTACTCTTTTGTGGTTTCGCGTGTGTGGTATCGACTTCTAACACTTAGAAGGATGAAACCAACATGAGGAACCCAAAAGGGATTCCTATAGAATCTTTTGAGCCTTAGGGTGACCTTTTGCACAATTCGCACTCCCGCACGCATAAACTTCACAATTCGGAGAGTCGAACGTCCGATCGCCGCAATTCACATCGCTTGCACTGTTATTCGTCGAGGGCTCGAGTAAACCTGTTGAGACGATCGATCGCGGGTCGAAATTTTGTGAAATTTGAATTTCGACGCGTTTTTGACCCGATTGTCGACGACGTCGTCCGAGAGACCCCGGATGACGAAACAGACTGCACCAACGCGTCTGGAACGTCGACTTTGCCTAAGGAGAACACCCATTTTGTCGCGTCGCCGCGCGCGAGTAAATTGTGTTTTAATTAATATATATATATATATGTATATATAATAAAGCCTTATTATTATATTATTAAAAAAACATGAAATTATGAACTTAATTAATATTAATTAAAATAGTAATTTATTTTGATTTTATTTTGATTGTGAAAAATTGTAATATTTGAACTAATTTGTAAAATAAAAGTTACATAAGTAACACCTACCAAACAAACATTAAAGAAAAACAAACATTAACCGCAAATCCTGTTCATACTCTATTCCTCTTCTGTTAAATCTCGGGTTAGGAAAGCCGTGGGAGATGGATTCCGGGATACTGGAATGACATTTCTTCTCCTTTTCTCGATACTTCCCTCGCTGCCATTAGTTTTGCCGCTCGGTCCGAGAGACTTCGGTTGCTTCGCCTTCTGTGAGTAGGGAGCGTATCTTTTTCTTCTTTGGCCCGATTCGAGTGCTGTGGACTGTAGAGGGTGGTCTTCTTTCTCTTCTCTCTATTCTCTGCCTATATACACAGCTCCTTTTGAAGTTTTGAGGTTGTTGAGAAAAGTTTTTGAGAGGAGTGGAAATTTTGGCTGTGAGAGGAGCTTGGAGAGGGAATTTCTGTGAGGGCACTTCTCTGGGGTGAACTCTTGTGTTGC
>NW_018164875.1:846364-865871 GCF_001263595.1 Phalaenopsis equestris
ACTATAACTGGACACCCTAGAAAACTTAAACTCGTCATGGCAATGAGCTTGGAGCTAGCACGGTGGGCAGCACGACCATCTTCAACAGCATAACGCGTCTTCCCCAGTAAAATCATCCCTTTTTCCTAGAAATTAAACAACGATCCATAGGATTTCGGGGTTGTTCGCCTAGCGTGACATAAATTTTCCACCTTTTTTTTAGACATTCGTATAGCTCTGCTAAACGATTTAAGCCCTAACTCGTTCTAGGTTCCGAGGTTGTCGTCCGATACGACGTAAACCCTCATATCTTCTAGGCAATTTGTGTGACCCTGTCACGCAAATATAAGCCCTAATTAAATAAAATTGGCAGGATGAAATAATAATTTCTTCTTAAAGTTGAAGCCAAACCATAGGATAGACTGGGAACCTACTGAGGTTCGCCTCAGGATCTGTGGCTTCCCCTAGTTTCTCTTCATTTGGATTCTTTAACAATGTTCCAGATTTGAGCTTTTCCCCCCTTTACAGCTCTTTGTCCGATTTCGTTGTAAAGTCCTATACATTTGACTTCTTTGAAGACATTATTCTCTGATTTTTATCGATAGTTTTCTTAGGTGACTTCGGTCATTTAAGATGTAATTAACTATAGGGGCTTGGCCTTTGATGTTGCAGATTTGAGCTTTTCCCCCCTTTACAGCACTTTGTCCGATTTCGTTGTAAAGTCCTATACATTTGACTTCTTTGAAGACATTATTCCCTGATTTTTATCGATAGTTTTCTTAGGTGACTTCGGTCATTTAAGATGTAATTAACTATAGGGGCTTGCCCTTATAGGAAACTTTTCCGAACCCAGCTTAAAATAAACCCTATCTAATCATTTGTATTAAATAGGGGAACTTGTCGGCAAATAAAACGGTTTCGCAGACCCAAACGGATGTCATATGTTTTCCTAGTTTATTTCATTGAGTCTCATCCTCAAGTCTTGTGTTTATCACTCGGGATAGATACAGGATTTGAGGTAGAGTGTTCTTTCATTTAAACTGCGAAAAATATGAGGTCAGTTTGATTTCATATTTTTCTAAAATTACAAATGATTATATATATATATATATATACACGTAAATTAAAACGTCCTTCCGAAGTGGGCGATGAGATTTCAATTCCGGCTGCCGACAGCTTCTTACGGGCGACCCCTCAAACAACCTTTCTTTCTTTTTTGTGCCGACAGTGAGGCAGCACTATATGCACATTTTGCTACCAGAATGCGCTCCACAGGCAAGTAATGCAGATGGCTAGTACATCTCTTTGTTTTGCTATTAATAATACAGGTTTATCATCATCTTACACCAACCAAACAATATCTTAGCACTTGTACTTTTTGGCTTTTAAATACAATTGAAGGGAAAGCTTCTTTTCTTTAGCTGGTGCTATAGTGTGTTAGGGAAGCCCTACGGTACCTGCACAGTTATTTTCACACTTTTATTGTTTATTGCTAGCCCAAACAAAGCCAAGGCCTAGCATTCTTAGCATTTTCCTATCACATGTTTTTAGGGGAAATGAATATAGAAAATAGTATATTATGGAAAAGAAACATTTTCTTAGTATTGTAAACGTCTTCTGGATTTAGTTAGCCTCAATTATTTGTGTTTTAATGCTTATTGACTTATCCTAGATGGATTTTGTCTTTAGAAATAGTAAACCTGTCACTTGGTATTCTGAAGCTTGAATCTTAATTTGTTCACTATTATCTTTGTTTTGGACGTTTTCTTATTGTGTAAGAAAGATAAAATTGAAAAGCCTAAATAATAAATATCAGTATTACAATTTTATTCCTGTTAAATGTTATTTTCCCGATTGCGATAAATATTTGGTACCATGCATCTTCTGAAAGGAATACTTTGTTGATCTTATAACACATCTCCTTGCAGCATTTCATGGAGGGGCATGCAAAAAGCGGTCCCATATCTCGGTTGCCTCTCATAATGATCTCAGATGCAAACAGCCTACTGAAGGATGTTCCTGTTTGTGTGGTATCCCCAGAAACCTTTTTCTTGGTTCCTATTGTTACTGAATAATATTTCGTCCTTGTTTAACTTGCTCCATCTTTGTTCTAGCCTTTCCATTTGGAGCTGAATTTCTTCAACAAAGAGAATAGAGTCTTACAGTATCCAAGCAAGGCATTTTATCTAGATGGATTCAATCTAATGGCTTATAATCTCTCTACAGGAGCTGAAAATTTATGCAAAAAGCTTTACTCAACGGTATTAGTATTGCCCTCTTTTTTATGATCTATGTCTGGCATCTGAGGTTTAATTTCATGTAAATGTCCAGATTCCTGGAAATGTAGAGTGCCTTCCGAAGATCATGCTTTACAGTTCAAAGCAACACTTGTTTTTTGTTGTCTTTGAATTGATTGGTGCAAATGGTTCCCTGCATGAAATCGTTATTCACTGGGAGCCGACAGATATTCAGTCATCAAATAACAAAGGAAGTTTAATAAAAGGTTTTTCATTTTTTCTTTTCCTGCATCTCTTCTAAAACCTAATTTTTCTTGACCTAAATTCTGTTGTTTTCAAGTTTAGGGCGAGATGCAGCACTTTTGGGTCCTAGCGAGAATCAGTATGCTATTCTGGACGAGGACAGAAGTGGTCTTGCCTTGTACGCATTAGCAGGACCTATCGTTCAAGAAGTTAGTGAAAATAACGGTGCAGTTGATGTTAACTCTTCAGATGGTCAGCATGGATCGGATCAAGGACCTCAGCATTTTATTTTTGATGCAGAAGTAGACCGCATCTTCTCATTTCCTCTAGGTTGAGTGAGACATCTCTCTATTGCTCAAAACAAAACTTAAACAATGCTTACAATAGCAAATATAATTTTTTTTTCCTCATAGCTAACAACGCCAATTTCTTATTGCAGAGTCAACCATTCTGTATTCAATATCTGGCGATCATGTAGGTCTGGCCAAGCTTCTTCAGTCATATCGTTTATCTACTGATGATGGACGGAATATTTCAACGAGAACTGAGGGGAAGAAGTTTATTAAGCTGAAAAGGGATGAGCATGTTATCCAGGCACTTACTTTTTCTCTTTGCATACAGTATGTTTCTTTCATACGGAGTCTAGCTCCTACAAGGCGATGTTACCCATGATTATTATTTTTATTTTTTCGTTCTGTAAATTACTTCAATTTTCTCTAGTTTTTTGGCAAACTTTATATTTTTGAATTTTTTAAGGGTGCCTCATTAAATGTCTGAATGTATGCTTAGAGTTTCTATAGTATATTTTCTCATCCTTTTCAGCTGTTTTTTCTAGGTTCACTGGCAAGAGACTCCCAGAGGTCATGTTGCTGGAATACTTACAAGCCACAGGGTATTGATTTGCTCGACAGATTTAGAAATACTTTCTAGCAGTGAAACCAAACTTGATGGAGGACACCCATCTATATCCTTTTTTGCCTTTCTCATTATGGGACTTAGCTCTACATTAAACTGCATTTTGTTTGCTCATGTATCTTTTTTTTATTTTTCACTTAACATTTCAAACTTCCGATCGCTTCTGTGGGCTGGGCCTGCCCTTCTCTTCTCAAGTGCAACTGCAGTCAGTGTACTTGGTTGGGATAACAAAATACGGACCATTCTTTCCACGTGTCTGCCATATTCTGGTTTGTGCTTTTACTTCTTTCTTTAATAAGTTTTCTCTGTTATTTCCTGTACTTGAGAATGTTAATGTCAGGACCAACTAGCTCAAATACCTAATGTTGACTTATCTTTTCTTTTAGACTTATTGTCAAAAATTTTCCTAAATTTTCCCTTTTTCTGGTGCAGCATTGCTTGGCGCCTTAAATGATCGCCTTATGTTTGTAAATCCAACAGAAATAAATCCCCGACAAAAGAAGGGAGTTGAGATAAGAAGCTGTCTTGTTGGACTGCTTGAACCTCTTCTGATTGGGTTTGCAACAATGCAGCAACACTTTGAACAGAAAATTGATCTTCCAGAGGTGTTATACCAGATAACCTCAAGGTTCTTTCATTTTTCTGGATACATATGTAGGATTTTTTTTTACCCTATAGACCAATTATCAAAATGAATAGGTGTTATTTAAATACCCAAGCAGTTATAAAAAAAATTGTGTTATATCATTTTCCAGCTGCTAAAGTTCTCTTCTTTTGTTCTTTTGTGAAGGTTTGATAGTCTACGCATTAGTCCAAGGTCTCTGGATATACTAGCTAGTGGTTCCCCAGTTTGTGGAGATCTTGCTTTAGCTTTATCCCAAGCATGCCCTCATTTTACACAGGTTTGCATTAACCAACATAGTATGCCTTTAATTTCTTTCCCTTGTTTATATTCTGTTCTTAGAACTGTTTCAATTAATCTTAGGTACTACGTTGTATTTATGCAATCAAAGCCCTCCGTTTTTCTACTGCTTTATCAATCTTAAAAGATGAATACCTACGCTCAAGAGATTATCCACAGTGTCCTCCTACTTCTCATTTGTTCCATCGCTTTCGTCAGCTGGGATATGCATGTATTAAGTAAGTTATTTTACCAGTAGATTGAGTTTTCTTCTACAAATTTGCACATTTACATCAAATAATTCAAATCCCAGGATTAATCTAATAAAGTTACTTTTTTTTGGATGTTTTGATATTTATTTGCAGTGGCATTTTATGTGATTTCTTCTTGTGCCCCATTTGTATGTTAAGTGTCCATTATTTAATCTAAATAGCTCATAATAATCAATTCAGACTTTAACTCTTTGCTTGTTTTCTTGATTGGAATTAACTTTCATTGTTTGCCGCCATTTTTTTGTTTTACAACAAATGGCATGCTGCATCCCACATAACCAGGTCTTGGATCTGCTTTTCTTTTCGATTCATGAAATTTGTGTTTGACATCTTCATTATTGAAAACTATTTGAACTCTTAATCCTTTCTCATATATATGTTGTTGCATTTACATATAAATAAGATCTTGTAATGAATATATTTATCCAGTACAACCTGACCATATTTGATACTGCTTTAATGTTTACCCATAGAAGACTCCAAGCCGTGTGTCTTTGCCATTTAGGTCTGATTTTTGTATAATTAGCTTGTTGGCATTTTCTTTCTTATTTGTAAAATGTTGCAAATTATTTACTGTTACATTATTTCAGATATGGCCAGTTTGATAGCGCCAAAGAAACATTTGAGGTCATTTCAGACTTGGAGAGCATGCTTGATCTCTTCATATGTCATTTAAATCCAAGTGCCTTGCGGCAGCTTTCTCAGAGACTAGAAGATGCTGCAACTGACTTAGATCTAAGACGATACTGCGAGCGAATATTGAGAGTTCGTTCAACAGGATGGGGACAGGGTATTTTTGCTAATTTTGCTGCTGAAAGTATGGTTCCTAAAGGTCCTGAATGGGGCGGTGGAAACTGGGAGATTAAGACTCTCGTCAGCCTGAAAGATATTCCCCAGTGGGAGCTTGCTGGGGAGGTCATGCCATACATGAAGACAAGTGAAGGTGGTATACCAGCCATTATAGCAGATCAGATTGGTGTTTACCTCGGTGTAATTAGGGGAAAGGGAAATATTGTAGAAGTTAGTGAAAAGAGTTTGATTAAAGCGTTCACAGCATCTAGAAATGAAAACATGTCTTCAACTTCTGAATTTCCACCTAATTTTAACAAGGAAAGTTTGAACGGAATTGCAAAAACAAATCCTGTAGTGGATATCTTAACCAAACAATTGGCTGGTAATACTCTGAAAGACGAGCAGGCAAAAGCAGAAGAGGAGTTCAAGAAATCATTGTATGGTACTGTTGATGGTAGTAGCAGTGAGGAGGATGAAGCAACATCCAAAAACAAAAAGATAAGGATAAGAATTCGAGACAAGCCAATTGATGGCCCTACTGTGGATGTTAACAAAATCAAAGAAGCTACTAAACAACTCAGACTTGGCGATGCTCCAATGTGGACCAAATCAGGAGCATCTCAGGATATACCATTAATTTCAGCACAAACATCTTCCATGAGTACTAAAGCCACAGAAAGTCCTGCTATTGATATGTTTGGCAATGATACATCTATACCTACTACAACACAGACAAACCCTATGATTACTGGCATGGGAGTGTCAGCTGGGCCTATTCCTGAGGACTTCTTCAAAAACACCATTCCTTCATTTGAGGTTGCTGCTTCGCTGCCCCCTGCTGGGACATATTTATCTAAAATGGAACAGAACTCTCAAACAATGGAAGGAAACAGGTTTAGTCCTAATATGAAGATGATTGGAAATGTTGGCTTCCCAGATGGTGGCGTGCCACCACAGGTAATTCAACAGACTGGGGTTCCTCTTGAGGCAATTGGTCTTCCTGATGGTGGAGTACCTCCACAGTCTCAGGCTCCTGCCATTGCTCCTCCCACTCCCATTCCTGTCCCCTCACAGCCAATTGATCTAAGCTATCTTGAAGTTGGAGGATCCAACTCCGCAGCTGCTGCAACAAAACCAACACCTGCTCCTTCAGCAGTTCCCACTTCTGTTGCTCCTGGCTATGTAAAATTTTATACTCTTCAACTTTTGATTTCTAGAAACTGATTAATATTAGTCACTTGATTATATTTTCATGAAATACCACTGTTTACATAGGTTCCCCGGGGTGCTCCTGCTGCCATTTGTTTTAAAACAGGGCTTGCTCATCTTGAGCAAAATCAGCTTTCTGATGCTTTGTCTTGTTTCGATGAAGCATTTCTGGCTCTTGCTCAGGATCAGTCACGAGGAGATGATATTAAAGCACAAGCCACCATATGTGCCCAGTACAAGATTGCTGTTGCCTTATTGCAGGTATTTTCTTAGATGTCTTATGTTACAAGGAGCTCTCATTTACGTAGTGCTACTAAAAATTAGCAATCCTTAGCTGAACTCTCTTCGAACCAGAAATTAAAGGCTTGTTTGGGATCAATTTTTTTTTCCTTTCTTTTTAAATATATATTTGTTTTGTGTATTTTAAGGTTTTTTTTATTTTTTTGAGAGGTTTCCTTTTCCTCACCACCTCATATCACATGGTTTTTACACACTGCGCATATTATATAAAATGGAAATACATTAGAATCTAGTGGTACAAGGTTACCCAATTGCCATTGCACAGGATGTTGTTACAGATGCCATGTGGGTGTGAATAACACGTGCGAGTGACTGCTGCTGTCACAGAATATGTTTGCTTCAATTGTGTAATCGAAATTGGTTCCAGATACTACCCCCTGCAAGCTGATGGGTCTTGTTAAACATTTGAAGCTTGGATTTGAATAAGTTGAAGCGTTGTTTGGTTAATGACTTCGTGATAGTATCCGCCGGTTGATCCTGGGTGTAAATTTAGTGTAGTTGAAGGTGATCTGCTTGGATTTGTTCTCGTATAAAATGATAGTCAACCTCTGTGTTTTTTCAGGCATGGAATCATGATTATTTGCAATGGCCATGGCAGAAACCTTATCACATAATAAGTTGGTTGGCTTCGCTTGTTCAATGCCCAATTTAACAACTAGCCGTCTGAGCCATATGATATCCACAGTTGCAACGGCCAGTGCTAGATACTCGGCTTCAATTGAAGAGCGCACCACTGTAGTTTGCTTCATCACTATCCATGAGACAGAGTTGTCACCCAAGAAGGTGCTGAAACTAGTGATGGGATTTTGGTCGGTTGAATGCCCGGCCCAATTCACATCGAAGTAAGCCTGGAGGTTGAGGGCAACATGAGATATGCGAAGACCTGAGTTTATTGTGTCTTGTAAGTAGCTCAATAACCTTTTGAGGAGTTGGTCATGGTATTTTGAAGGGCGAGGCATATGCTGACAGAGTTGATTGATGACAAACGTAATATCTAGTCGTTTTATTGTCTAGTAGTGGAGAGCTCCAGTAATCTGTTGATATTCGGTTGAGTTAGCAAATGGATCTTCTTGGGCAGGGAGATCATACCTCTTGGGCGGTAACGAAGTATAGATCGGATTGGAATCGTGCATTGCTGTCTCCCGAAGGATGCGTTTGAAGTATTGTTGGTGACTCTAGATCATGTAGTCATCCGTAATGTGAACGTGGATACCCAGGATTTGGAGACCTATCCAAGGTGTTTGATCTAAAAGGTAGAGGTTAGCTGATCAGTGAATTTCTGAATAGCATTAGTGTTGTCGTCTGCGATCACATTGTCGTTCACATAAAGTAAGACGAAAATCTATTGTTCTTTTATCGAAGAGAGTAGTAGGGACGGGTCTGCTGTGCTGATTTGAAATCCACGATTGAAATAGTGGTAAACCATTGCCGGGGAGACTGCTTGAGGCCATATAGTGCTTTCTTAAATAATGACGCATGGTTTGAGAATTGGAGATCTTTGAAGCCAAGTGTTTTTTGCATATACATGATGCCATCTAGTTGACGATGTAAAAATGCATTCACAACGTCAGATTGAAAGAGTGGCCAATGTTTATTGAAGGTCATGGTGAAGAGAGTATGAAGAGGTGCCATCTTAGCAATTGAGCTAAATGTCTCACAATAGTAAATCCCAAACACGTGTTTATATCCTGAGCAACCAATCTACCGAAAGGAGAGACTCTCAGGACAGAGCTAATGGCTGACTGAGAATGCTTGATTTTGTCCGAAGAAAAACTCATCGATTCTTCTATCCCAGCGTGTTGTAATGAACAAGTGTGTACCATCAGAGTGAAATTTTGTGCAATAGGCCCAAAGACGGCCGAAAACAAGATGATTTGGGGATGGTGTGACTAATTCCCAAGTATCATTTCATAGACTTGCGTTAGTGCGGTGATTTTACAGCTTGTGTATGGGAAGATGGGTTAAGTTTTCCTGTTTTTGTTCTGATTTGCATTGGATGTGGTATGTATTGACATGATTATATGATGTTGTTGTTATCCTGAGAAGAAGTGAGCGGTTGTAAAGGCATTGTTTGGGATGAAAGGTTTGTGTTAGGGGAAGTATGTAAAGGTTGATCATCCTTACGTTGTGGCGGGGTTGTAAGCTTGATTGAGGGTGGTACAAAGAGAAGTGGATTGGAAGGTGAGTGAAGAGATGTAGGTGGTTGTATGATCGTGGATTTCAACAGGAAAGGTGTTTTCATCAGCTATCATGTGATGAGAGATAGTGATGATGACATAATGATGGTTGTAACATTTAAAATTTGTGTTCTAAGGAATATACATGAAATACTAATAGAGCCAAGCGAGGTGCGAGTTTGTGTGGTGTCATGGGTTTAAACCATGGATAGCAACAACAATTGACTACTTTTAATTGAGTATCTTGGTGGATGTTTATAGAGCCGTTAGTATGGAGAAGTGCAATGGTTAGTTTTGGAAGGCATTCGGTTTATTTGGTAAAGGGCTGTTTGGAGAGCTTCTACCCAAAAGTTTAGTGAAACCGATGTGTCATGAAGTAGAGTCTGAGTGGTTTTGATTAGATGACGGTGCTTTCTCTCGACAACATCATTTTGTTCAGGGGGTGTAAAGACATGAGAATTAATGTATAATGCCACGGTGAGAGAATTTCTCGGAGACTGGTGCTCTTGTATTTACTGCCATCATCCGATCACAGCCTTTGTATGGAAGCTTGGAATTGTGTGTGAATTGTGTTTTTTAATGGTATACATTTTGGATTGTTTTTGATTTATTTTGCATTGGGAATAGCCAACAAAAATTGGAGTAACTATTAATAAACAAAACGTAGTAAAGATAACCTTCATGAGATAGAATTGGGGATGAACCCATACATTGGAATGTATAAGTTGGAAAGACAAATACATATGTAAAAAAAAATAAAGAAAGTGGTAATTTATGAATTTTGTGGCAATTACATTCACACATTGGTATTTTTGTTTGAACTGCAAGAGAGGGATTACCTATAGAAATATGGTGAAGTATGCCCTGATGAGGATGAGGAAGAGGGTTGTGCCATATGGTAGATGCTTGGGTGAAGGTGGCAAGAGCTTTATGAGGTGCGACAAAACATTTCGTAGGAGCCACGGTGTGAATTGGGTACACAGCCGTTTAGAACTGCGGCACCAAAGTATTATGCGATTTGTTTGTGGATCATGGATGTGGAAACCAGTGGAATTAAAGAGAATAGAAAGATTATTATCAATGGTTAATTTATGTATCGAGGAAGAACAAGCTTGCGATCCTATGTCGGAAGGATGCCGTCACCAATGTTATGATTAGGGACAGATTGCTCGTTGCCCACAAACATATGCTCTGCTCCAGTCACGGGAGTGGCTGCCTACAGTTAGTTGAAGTCTTAAGTCAGATGAGCTGGTGCTGGAGTCAAGTACCCTGGTGGAAGTAGAGGTTTGGAGGGCACGGTTTGAGGGCGCACATAATCTATGTTTTGGCGGTGCCAACAAGTAGTGGCTGAGTGTCCGATCTTGTTATAGATTTGGCATATGACTAAGGATTTGGATTGACAGTGGCTACCTTTCATATGTGTGTGTTGCTTATTGTTTCTAGCACAACCTCCAAAACTGGTGGAGTTGCGACTTCTGGTAGTCGCAGTTGCCAATTGGGAGTTGGGAAATTGTTTCATATTGAGTATGTCATTTGCTTGATTGATCTATTCGCTACACAACAGTGAGCAGAAATCATCCAGATCCATAGGATCTAATTGGGGACAAGTTGTTATTTTGAATAACTGATAGTTTGCTGACATCCCATTGAGCGTGTATAGAATTACTCTCTTCTTGATCCAGCTGACCCTCGACAACTGATATGTTATCCACCAATGTGTTAATTGTTGCTAAGTATTGTGTTATGGATAGATTATGTAAGCTTAATTTTTGGCTGGATCAGACGAGATATGTTGGCCGGTTGTAGTCCCTTTGCAATGGTAATCCACACTTCCACTGTTGTGGATTGATGCAAAATGTATGGGAGAATAGCCCGTGTGATGATCGAGTATAGTGCTGCCGTTAGATTTTGATCCGCCAAAATCCACATGTTGTAGAGATGATTGAGAGTTGGGATGTCATTTTCTGAAGTAATGACCTTGAGTGGGGCATGGGTTGCTGTCATCTAGATATTCCAGAAAATCATTTTCTGAAAATTCTTTGAGAACTTGGACTTCCCACAATGGATAGTTCTCAGCTGATAATTGTGTGTGAGTAATAATCTTGATATTGTTCATCAGAAATTTGAGGTTGGGAGCGATGCTTCGGTATGAACAGTTTCTAGAGAAGGGTTACCTTGTGTCTAACGTTTGTGTAGTGGCCATTGTCCAGTTCAAGAAGAAAAAACACCAGCTGAGTGTTTGTGTTTTTGGATTGGATCAAAGCTTGAGCATACTGCTCTGATACCAAAAAGAAATACAATGGAGGAATATTTAAATGTAGAAAAGTAGGAGAAAGACACTAGAGAAATGAGAAGTTTCTTTTTCCTCATCACCTCACACCACAGTTTTTACACAGTGCATATTATATAAAGTGGAAATATATAATATTCTAGTGATACAGATTTACCCAATTGTCATTGCGCAGGACGTCGTTACGAATGCCATGTGGGCATGAATTACCGTATGCGAGTGAAGATGGCAGTCCTGCTGCTGTCACAGAGGATGTTTGCCTCAACTGTGTAGCGGAAATTGGTTCCAGATATTATCAAAAAATAAATTAACATGTTTTTGGAACACTCAAAATAAGTTTTAGGCAATTTGAGTATTTTTAAAAATAATCCTGCTTTAATCAAATAGCCAAACATATTTTGTTTTAAATCAAAACCTAAACAAAACAAAATAAAACTAAAAAATAGGAAATAAAATTAAAACTTGCTGTTGGGTGTTTCATTCAAATAAATGCTAGCAGTATTCAATTGCAAAATCATAGCATAATTTGCCGATTTCACTTAGTGGGATAAAGGCTTGTTGTTGTAATGATAGATTTTGTCGTGGTCTGAATCTTTCAACGTGAGGCCTTAAATAATTAGGGTCAGATTTCCAATCTACATAACTAGCCATTAGGAAGCTGCTTGTAGTATCTCACCAAAGTCTGGTCAGTAAACACTTGAAGGACCTGGTTATCATTTCAAATTCTATGTCCAGCTAAACTTATCTTTCATTTTTGAGAAAATTTGAGCACTGAACTACAAATTTGATGCAATGGGCATTTAATCCTAGGACTTTGCTTACACTTCCAAGATCTTTGCTTACAATACTATCTAGAAATGACAACCACAATGAATATTAGATTCTGAACTTGGATAAGTGCCAAATCACATAATACATTCAACCACTATACCAAATAATAAGCGTTATGGCCCAACTTAACTTGTTATTTAATGATCCCTTAATCATTACCTGAATTTAATGACCATTTTTTCTTTCAACTCCAATCAATTCAGGAAATTGCACGCCTCCAAAAGGTTCACGGTCCAAACATGATCAGCGCAAAGGAGGAGATGGCAAGACTATCTCGTCATCTCGGCTCATTACCTCTTCTCGCAAAACATCGAATTAACTGCATAAGAACTGCCATCAAACGAAACATGGAAGTGCAGAACTATGCCTACGCGAAGCAATTGCTCGATCTCCTCTTCTCGAAGGCTCCACCAAGCAAGCAAGACGAGCTTAAGAGCCTGATTGACATGTGTGTGCAACGAGGGCTCTCAAACAAATCCATTGATCCACAGGAAGATCCCTCTCAATTCTGCGCCGCAACACTCAGCCGTCTTCCAACAATCGGTCATGATATTTGTAGCCTGTGCGGTGCAAAATTCTCTGCTCTCTCCGCACCTGGATGCATAGTTTGTGGAATGGGAAACATCAAGAGATCGGATTCTGCCCCAGGGCTGGTTCCATCGCCATTTGGCTGAAATTCAATCTCTTGAGCTTAGTTATTTCCGCCAATGGATAAGGAGAAATTTAATTCAATTTTTGTAATTAAAATTTCTGGAGAGTGTGTGAGGTGCTGCTGAATGGAGGTGGTTCTCTTGTATTTTACTTTGATTCTTTGTACCTATTTTTCCAACAATCTAAAGGGGCAGTTCAATTTGTAAAACATTTGGTTAAGCCTTCCAAAGTTACATTCAATGCAAGAGGATTAGTTTTTAATTAGAATTTATAGAAAGGCTACGAAGCCATTGTTGCTGAAGATAAAACTATATGGATGAAGATGCTAAGCTGCAAGAATGTTTTAGTAATCCTTAATATCTTCAAGGCATGACTTGAAAAAAACTAACTTTAAAAGAAGGGAATCAATAATTATGAGTAAGTTAGAAGTTATTTCTAATGAATCATATATGATCACATTTTAATACAAAATTATCCTTATTAATCATGTGAACTTATTTTTGCCCCTTTGACAAGGAATGATGAACGAAATTGCCATGAGATACTCGCAGTGTGTGATAAGATATTTAAAATTTAACTATTTTCTTCACTCAAATGTTAATTCTTATTATATTGCTAAAAGAAGGAGACTCTTATTCCCTCCAATCACAACTATCTAAACAAACTGCCATTAAAGTCCTCTAAGACTTCTCTAAAATCCATTTTTTTTTGCTCTTAAATAAATAAAATCTGAGTTGTCAGAGTTTATAAAATACCAAAATGATCAATATTGTTCGAACTCTTCATCTATTGATATTATAGTGAAGTGTGCGATATTTGTTTTGAAATATCGAACATTTTCTTCCAATTCTATTATCTTTAGAGTAAAAAGAGATAGCTACAAAAAAGAATTTAAGTCGTATATCATTCGGTCTGATCGAATGTCCCTCTTCGGACACCATGATCGATTGATTGATATTGGTCAGCTTGGCTATTTGATTTAGGTCGGCTTGAGTGGCAACCATTATCTTCAAATCCGACCGATTATACCTCGTTGGACGCCTTGAGCGATCAACCGTTCGGCTGCCTGCTTTAGCCTGGTTCGAACGACCACCTGGTTTTGTTCAATCTGATTGGTTGTCTCTCGTTGGATGCCTTGATTGGTCGACTGATATCGGTCAACTCAGCTGAACACTTTGGGCCAGTTTAACCGGTCGCCCTATATCGTCTGGCTCGGTCAGTCGTCCTTTGCCAAATGACTTGATCGGTCGACTGATATCGATCAGCCCGATGTTATACCTTTAGTTAGCCACTCTTGATTGCTTATCATGTTGCATTGTCTTGTATGTTCAAGCATATATATAAGAACACATTGTTTGTCTCTTGCATGTGATTGTCACATTTGGTGCAATCTCATCGAGACTACAAGTCATGTCTAGGTATATGGACTTGGGTGTGGTTTGGGATACTACGTATGTTCGCTTGAGTGACCATAACATGCTAATCCACCCTTTGGGGTGCAATGTGAATGTTCACACTTGTTAGAACATCCATAATGTATCCAATCCTTTAGTGTGTCACACATGTTCGCTTGAGTAACTGCGACATGCTATCTCATATTTGCATCTTGTATGAACACCATTTAATCCATGTAGATGTCAAGCTGATTCGTTAGATGAGTGACCCATTTATTAGTCATAATATATAAACCAACATGAAAATGAGCATTACCCACAAGTATAGCTCAGTGAGCAATGCGAGTTTTCATATTATGACCAACTTATGTATAAACATGTTATGGTTCCAAGGGCACTAAAATATGTCAATTGCATGTTATGGACTTGCATTTCACGCCCTATTTTTTAAAATATAAAAATGGATATTTTTATTATGCATTATCCACCATACTTTTAAAATTATAAAATTTAGGCCATATGTGAGGCCTCTTATTTAAAATGTCTTTCTCCTTAGTGATATATTTTAGATCATTTGAATCTTTCGGATGGGGCTGGTGTTGGAGACTCCATTAAAGTCATACATCTAGACATTACCTTGCACCATTCACACACATTTAGATTTTGTGACTAAGACGCTATCCGGTAGATGGTGTGTTAGGTTAGGACTAAGGCTTTTATAGTCTTCTTGATGCATGACTATTGTTCCTTGTTATTTTGTGCCCTAGCTAAGCATCCTTTTTTGTGCAGCCTTTGTGTGTTTACAGGGTGTGAGACATGCACAATAGCATATTAGTGGCGGTCTTCTTGTAGCGAGCCATGTTTAGTAGGGAGGAGATATAATGATTTATGCTAACGCCTTTTCTGTAGATGTTGTTAAGCTCTCCTCCCATTGAACTTGGTTTGTCACGTTGCATGATATAACCCTTGCTAACCCTTATTTCAATGGCCAGGTCTTTTTTTAGACTTTATTACATACTTTTTAGAGTCCTAGGACAGAGTCTGCAGCAGAACTATGATACGGGCATGGATTCTGAGGCACTTGAGGTGTTGAACCACATGGTGGGGACCAAGAGTAGATTCTTGTGTCCCTTATCTTTATTCTACATTTTGATATTGATGTATAGATCTAGGTTTAGGTATGCCTATGTGAAGAAATACAGCGATCTTTTTCTTTTCTGGGATATATTGCCAACCTAGCAGCATTCAAACTTTTTTTTTTTTCATTTGACTTGATTTACATTTTGCAGCGTGATGTTATTTTCTCTTTCTTTGATTGTGGATTGTCTGGGAACCCAACGATATATAATTTAGGCTTTTTAAGGATCTAAAATATTCTTTTTTGATAAAAATCCTAATAAAAGATTAAGACTAAATCAAAATTTATGATTAAAATATTTTAACTATTTAAAACTTGCACTTTACTTTTCCGTATGGCCTTAAAATGGTTTGCATGACATGACTATCACCCAAATCATATCTAATAGACTCTTGATGCTTAGGGCTTTAGATAATTACATCATATTGCATGTCCCAAGGAGAAGCCCCCATGATTCTTCAACCCGACAGACTAAGCATAAGTTTTATAGTTATGTGGTCATCTAGCCCGCTTTAGGTGTTAGAGGCTTCCTTGACCTAGACGGGGTATAAGTCTTTTGTGGGAGTGTTCAGCTTTATAGTTGGACCTTTTTCTTCTCTGCTTTACGGTGATATCCTTATCATTTATTTGGCTAGTTTAATTCTCACCTTTGTGAGCTCTACCTCTATAAGGTCATAGGATTTAGAGTTTACTTCTTTTGACCTTAAGGCTATTGAGATTCCCTTGGACAACGTAATTCATGGATTGCTGACAAGGTGGCTTTGGTTGTGTTGGGCTGACTACCTTCACGAATAGATAGACTTAGGATCCTAAAAGCTTGGCATGACAGATCCGTAGTATCTTGACCGAGTTATCTTTACCCAATTAAGATTACTCTACCTCTCCTTTGTTGATCTCCTTTGATCCCATTCATCCTTTTGTGACTTTGTTAATGTCGTCTTGTAGGCCTTGATTGCGAATAAGCCGCCGGTCATTTTGGATACGGTGATTCACCCTCAACCCTTATGGCCTAGTTAGGCTCTAGAAGCATAGTATAGATCAAATAAGTTGGCTTGGTTATTTCGTAGACTCTGCATGCTGATGAGCTGCTACTTATTTGGGATGTGAGAAACTCACTCTTTGCATTGTGGCTTAGCAAGAACATTGAAAGCATTGGGATTATCCTAGTTGTAATAACCATCCTTTCGTTGACCTATTCATTGTTTATGATAATGTAAGCAAGACCCATTTTATCGAGAGTATTTTTGGGTATCCCTCAACATGTAATTAATTAAAAGGGATACGTTCTTTTGAGAGTGTTCTTGACCCCAGAACAAAAAGTTATTTTTGGATCTCTGATTATGGGTAGCTTATGTAAGAATTTTCTTTGTGGATATTGTGTAGGTGTTTTGATCCGATCATGTTTGGACATATGCTTTCAACCTATCACACGAGGGTTGCTTTACACATAAGCCTTCTATGTTTCTTTTAAATATTTTTTGTTTATTTTTGTCGTATATGTTGTCTCTTCTGAATCCTCTCCTCTTCAGATTATTTTATACGATCTGAGATGAAGATTTATTTGGAAAGATGAATCATATGACGATGACATATATATACACAACTCGCAACTCTGAGTTTTTTTAAAAAGAACTAAAAATATAAATATGAAACCTTCATATGAAAACAAATGAAACCTACAGATAGAGATAAACTATGTGTGATGAAGACTAAACATATGGAGGATTTATACATGCAAAAAGAAAGCACATACGAAGGAAATATGCATTGAAATGCTATAGATAGAAATAAACTACGCATGAAAAGCCTACATATGAAAATAAACTACACATAGGAAAAATTACATATAAAGATTATATGTGCAAGCTACACAAGGAGAAGTGTATACCTAAAAATTACACATATAAAGAAAGTTTTTGTCATAAGATTTAGCTATGGTGAGAAAGAGAGAGGGATCGTGAGTGTGTATGTTTTTGATCTAGAGAAGAAGAGATGGAGAAAGGGGAAGATGGATGGGTTTCAACTAAGAGAGAGAGGAAAAGGGAGAAGTGAGTTAAGGTTAAAATTTTGGGCCATGGGATGGAGGGAGGGAAGAGACGGTGGGGCAAGGGTTCCGATCAAGGTAGGAAATAAAAAGAGGGGATTGGGTTAGGATGTTTGGTTTGACCAAGGGGAAATGAGGGGAAGTGTAGGTGGCTAGGGTTAGGTTTTGACCTAGGGAAAATGATGGGGAAATGAGGGGGAATGTAGGTGGCTAGGGTTAGGTTTCAACTTAAGGGAAATGAGGGGGAGTGTACGTGGCTAGGATTAAATTTTGGCATGTGGAAATGAAGAAAAGAAAAGGAGTGATGGATTTGGATGGCGAGGCTTTCAGCCTAGAGAAAAAGAGTGGGAAGATTTGTGTGGTGGGGTTTTTGGCCAAGGGAGAAAGAGAGGGGAAAGGGCTTACCCATATGGAAGTGAATCACACTTAGGGTTCTTGCATATGGAAGTGCATTACCCTCAGAACTACTCAGGAAAAAAATTATTTTATATAGAATAAGATGACATAAAGGAAATACATGGGAAGAAATTTCATTTGAAGTAAGAAAAAATAATAAATGAAAATTTACACATAGAAATCTTTCATATGAGAATCCAAATTTTATATACAAAATAAGTTCAATTTAAATAAAAATAATTGAAATAAGTCTATACTATTTTATATTGTAAAACTAAAAATAATAGTTATCCAAATTTCATATAAAAAATAAGTTCAATTTTTTTTTAAAGGATAGTAATTATATTCCCATAAATTTTATATAAAAAGGGAGCCAAAAACCTGTTATAGAGAAACATAAAATAAGATAAATCATTTGATACAATAGATAATGAAAAAAACTCCTCAATTTTTTTTTTAAGAAACGAAAATTTATTCGAGTAGAAACTTGAGCCCACGATCTCAATATTAGATGCATGGAGGTATGAACCACTAGCTATGACCTCGTTCAATGAAAAAAAAAAAAACTAAAAAAAATGTTTTATATTGAATATTATCAAATGCATCTAAACATTCATAGTGCATTCCACATAATAGTTATGCTAGTAAGAAAACAAAGAGTAAACCATTAATGTGTAGAGAAGCAATAGAATAATGGTATAATTTCCAATAAATACCTCAATTTATTTATGTGCTTTGTGAAAATAACTATGTCTTTGTAGTAAGTATGATGAACCGCCAAGTATTTATAAAGGAGATTAAGTATTATTAAAAGAGAAGACTAAAATTTAAGTGGTTTAATTTAAAATATGCTTGTGTCCAAATAATAGAAAGAGGATCTAATTTATAACAAAGAAGTCACAATTATGGGGTATAAGAAAAAGTCACGTGTCAAAATTCAAATAAAAGAAAATTACCCAAAAAAAATGTTTAAATAAATATTAGGAAATTATCCTTGTTAAGAGTTTCTCAAAAAGCTTTTATCAATTTAGTGAGATAATGCTTAAGACTAACATGAATGAAAATCTTCAATTTCAACTTTTTATTAGTTTCTCTCCCTCTTTTTTTCCCTTCACAATTTTTTCATAAACACTAAACAATTGTTTATATTGGCACGTCAATTAAGTTTTTATGAATCAAGTTAGGCCTGGTTTGGAGCGGCGGTGAACCTGCGGCGCGGTGGAGGGCTAAGATTTGGCGCTGTTTGGCGTGGCGGAGCAGCTGCGATGCCCTGCGATATCGCGTAAATGCGGGCCGCAAGTTCGACCCCATGGCCCGCTTTTTCCCTTCGACTTTTTACTCACCTACGCCCACTTTGTTTCGATTCCACCATAATCCCCTCCTACCTCCTTCAACTCTTGGGCAAGAAAAGTCTGATCTTCTCCCTCCCTCCCCTCCTTCCTCTTCTCTGATGCATCTCACAATTGCTAGTCCGTCATCTTCCTCCTCCGTTACTAGAATATATGTGAATGCCTTGTTTTTTTGATTTTTGGTTTGGTTTTTAACCTTCCTCCTCTGTGTGAATGTGAATAGCTCTTTTACTGGAATATATGTGAATTCCTTATATGGATTGGATGTAGGTATTCAATGTGAATGCTATACATTTTTGGTGGTTTAATTTTTAGTTTGGTTATTTGTGTGAAAAAAAAATTCACTCATGGATTGGGGATAACAACAATCTAATGTTGTATTTTTTTTT
>NW_018164875.1:873572-907202 GCF_001263595.1 Phalaenopsis equestris
ATAAAAAAAAAAAAAAAAAAAAAAAAAAAAAAAAAAAAAGCTATCCTCTCATCTTGTGCTATTCTACTCTCTTTTTTTCTTTTATGATGTGTTTGAGGCAGCATGTGCTTATCAAGATAAACAACTTATCCAGAAACGAGACCCACAGGTGGCCCGCCGGGTTCGACCCGCAGCTTGCGTTTAGTGTAAAGAATATTTAGGCAGAATAGAAAATTAAATAATTTCAATTTTTTAAGTTTATAAAATCTCTCTATTTATTATTTTTTCTTTTGAAAGATTCAATGCTGAAACATAAAATTTATGCAAAATAAAAAAAATTTAATTTTGAAATTTTTTATTAAGTAGATTAATACCCACAATGCAATATGATTTAAATAACCCCTTTACCTTCCAAATACATCACATCATTTGATTGAGCCACGCGCCAACTAATAATTGATCCGTCAAAAATAAGTGCTTTTTGTGAAAGCATACTCTGGCGCTGCATCAAAAAGCATGAAATGTCGCAGCAAACAAAATAAAAAGCTTAGATAACGCCAACGAATCTGAAAGGCAAAGTTACAATAAAGAACCTTCTTTCCATGTAATGCTCGGCAAAATCTCTGCTTTCTCAAATGAAGCACATTTTCCACCAACTTTTTTAAAGATTTTTCATTTCTGCAAAAAGTTGAATCTTGTAGTTCTTATTCTTCTGCATCTTAGATGGCAGTGCTTTCTGTATGTGCAAAACTCCACCTTTGTGAAGTGGCAGCCCTATTCGTTGCGGTGAGACTCACTTGATATGTGATGCCGGATCATTCGACTCCTAATGTAAATTACATCTGGAGTAACGGTGAGGCCCACTTGACACTATTGAACTCCTAACACAAATTGCATTCAGAGCAATGGTGAGACCCACTTGACACGTTGCGCCTCACCATTAGACTCCTAACATCAATTGCATCGGGAGTCCTGATGTAATATTTCCTAAGAGCAACGGATCTGTTTTCAATGCAGCATCCAACATGTTTTATTGGAATGGGAGCTTAATATTTGTCTAAGACCATTGTTTGCTAACAGATCTTAGATATTTATAAGGCTGAATCTATTTGTATTAGGGATTGGCCCACGTGACACTTACACTTTTTATTTTCTTAGGCAGTGAGCATTTGAATATAATATTTTAATATTTTTTTACTTTGCCTTTGAATATAATACTGTTGCATGTTCTTTCCTTACGCTTGCCACACTTATGTGTCATAATTACAAAAATTTAACAGCATGCAACTGCGCTAACTTGTACCAGGCTTAAAGACATGCCCTATTCAATTTCTTCTTTCCCATCCACCATTTGTGTTGGTTGCAATCCAGCGAAGAGCATGAATTTTTTCGTACATTAAATTTAATTTTCTGCCTGATCTTGTTGTGACAACGGGCAAGAGAGTACGGAGAAATATTTAAATTTATTGTATTGAGAACTGTGTCATGAGGTCAAAATTTTAGGGGAGAGAGAAGTTACTCTGTACAAGGAAAAATATTATATCAGGATTCTAAATATAGAGCTACATTTAGATTGTAATGGTTAGGAATATCTCGCTATGTTATAAGAATATTTCATCCGTGTTATTTGTAAAAAATGAAGTGTTATTCGAGTATTATATGTTGTTATTAGATTATTTTACGGTGTTATTGAAATATTCCCCCGCGTTATTTGATTTCGGATTGTGTTATTCGGTATATTCCACGTGTTATTTCAATTTTCATTATGTTATTGGAATAACACAACCCAAATCAAGTAACACGGGGGAATATTCTAATAATAGTTCAAGCCCAAATCAAGTAATGTGGGGGAATATTCCAATAATACCACATAATAATTGAATAACACCATATAATACTCGAATAACACTTCATTTTTTACAAATAACGCAAATGAAATATTTCTCTAACACAGCTTGCAATCCGAACATAGCTTTACGTTTGGAATCGTGATGTAATATTTTTCCTCTATATAGATCCTTCACAAATACAATAAGTTTCATTAGAACAAGTTTTCAACCCATTCAGAGATTAATAACATAATTAAATTTACTATTTCTTCTATTTTAAAGTTAATGAAATAATAAAAAATTGCACTGATTAGTTGGACCACCAACAAACTTTAATGCAGGTTACAGTATCTTGGACCTTCTTAATGTTCCCATTCTACGATTGTTATTGCTGATTTTTGATTTTTTTTTTTGGGAATTTTAAGGTTTACACCCAAAAATAAAAAAAAATTACTGGAACGGAAAATAAACATAACTTCTGAACAATTAAAACCTGAAAAATCTGAAAGGAAAGAAAAAAGAACAGCAACAGAAAAGAAATGGAAGTATTAACAAGCAAAAAGAACTTGCCCCAAGGCATATTTAAGAGAACAAGCCTTAAACCATAATGATTTACTCCAAGGCATGAAAAGATAATCTTTATAAAGATGAAAGTAAACTATTTTATGAAATTAAGTATTTTTCCCATTGTAATAACAACTTCTTTGATGTGGTTAATACCGTCTAGAGGAGTATTATGGTTGGGAGGGAAGACTTGCAATTTTTTAACAAAAAACTTGAGCAAGAATGGTTTTTTTCGGACATCCAAACCAATTAAAGACACTATCACTATATTTATTATTGATGGAGAATCTCCCTAACCAGGGATCAAACTAAAAGAAATGGTTACTCTTCTTAGTAACATGAAAATTATAACATTGTCGTATTCTTGTAAAGCTTTTCTTCACATCCTTCTAAAAAATAGAAAAATTGTCTTTCTCGATTTTGGAAAGAGAACCATAATATTAAATCCACTAATTCGATAGAACATTATAAATATTATAACTTCCGAAGCAAACATGGCTTTACACATAAAATTTAAAATGTCTAGATTAGAAAGACCTAACCATCCATAATGCTTAGGTTTGACGGTGTTTAGCCAAGATATTGAGTGGAACTTGTTATTAGAACTTCCAAAAAGAAGAAAGTTATTTATAAGAGAAGAGATGGTCTTCCATATATACGTTTAGGGATAGAGATTGTCTTGAACCAATCATATAAAATAGTGCTATGAAAGATCAATTGCAACTTACCTGCAACAAAAAGCAACTTTCGCTTCCAACCATTCCAACTTTGTTGAACACACTCTTTGATGTTGGTAGGATAGTTGAATGTAGTAATGCTAAAGGAGTTGATATAGATGCCTAAGTATTTCCAAATTAGAGGCTTCATAGGGAAGCCAAGAGAGGAACGTAATTATTATTCTCATTGCTCAAAAATAGCTTTGTAGAATGTAGTAATGCTAAAGGAGTTGATATAGGTGCCTAAGTATTTCCAAATTAGAGGCTTCATAAGGAAGCCAAGAGAGGAACTTAATTATTATTCTCATTGCTCAAAAATAGCTTTGTAAAAGTAGATTGAAGATTTAATATGATTAGTATACATATTAGAGACTTTATGGAAGGTACTAAGAAACCTCTTTAGGACATAATGGAGAGGGATGGCATTTCCAAACACCAAATGGTCATCTACATAAATGAGCAGATTAACATTGAAAGAGAGGTGATCATAATTAAGAGTATTCCATTGCTGATCCCACAAATAGGAAAAGAACTTCATCATTATAGTGAAGAGATATGAATAAAATGGGCATCCCTGCATCAATATGGAAGTAGAAGGAATGCAATAATGTATCTCACTATTTATAATTATATAGAAATGAAAAAAATATGTCCAAGCACTAATCTAAAAATTGAATTTTCTTTGGAAAACCATTTTCTCTACTATCTCATACAGAATTTCTCTTTAAAAATATTAAAAGCCTTTCTTAAATTAAATTTACCTTGGAAAAGCTTGGTGGAATTTGAGGTATTGAACTCATAAAGAATTTAATTAATAAGAAGCATGTTATTTGTTGTATCTCTCCCTGACACAAAACCAACATGAGCTTGTTCTTAATTTTAGGGATCAAGATTTCAATTTTGTCACTTAGAAACTTTGCAATAACTTTATATAAGGTTTTGCAAGGGGAATTTGGACTTTAATCAATATGAACTTGGGACTGAAAGCTTTTGAAAATATTAGTAAGTGTTATGTGTTG
The DNA here is from genome assembly GCF_001263595.1 of Phalaenopsis equestris. Taxonomy (NCBI): domain Eukaryota; kingdom Viridiplantae; phylum Streptophyta; class Magnoliopsida; order Asparagales; family Orchidaceae; genus Phalaenopsis; species Phalaenopsis equestris. The sequence goes on from NW_018164875.1 coordinate 877,680, forward strand.
ACTCTAATTGGGAGTTTGGCATGATAGAAGAAAAATTGCACAACATTAATACAAGCACATCCAATACACCCCACAATCATTAAAAATTTTAGAGGAGAAATCTTGAGGTCTAGGACATTTATCAGTGTCAATGCTAAAATGAACATTTTCAATTTCAATATCAGAAAAAAAATTGTAGTGAGAAAGTGTGTATCCATGGAAGTTAGAGAGTACCTAGAGGAAGAGTAATTGAAGAAGAAGTAGAAAGAGAGTGACTATAAAGACACTAAAAAAGTATTAATAGCTTTAGTTACTATAGCTAGTTGAGAATTAAGGCAAACCCCGTTAGAGGAAATTTCTTTAATGAAATTTATGGATCCTCTACATTTGACCTTTTGATAAAAAAAAATTGATATCAACTTCTTCATTGGAGAACCAAGCACACTTGGCTCCCTACTTAAACCATTTAGTTTCATAAGATAAAGCATTAGTGAGTTTTTTTCTTATAAATCTTAAGAGCACTAGAAAAGAGTTCCTTACCAAGGTGTTCATATCTAGTATGGAATGAGTATGCCTATAAGTATCTTAAAGTTCAGAAATGAGAGAAAAAAATATAATTGAAAGAGTTCCAATGAGACTTTTTAATGGCCAATTTAATATTTTTAAGATTATTGCAAAAAGGAAATGTGGGTTCACCTTGAACAGGCTTACCCCAAGCCTCTTTAATTGTGTTCATGAATTCTGGAAGTAGGCTTTAGTAGTTTTTATTATTGAAATTGACATTTAGGTAAAAAATTGATCTCCAAATAAATAATAATTGACAAATGGTTAGAAATAAGGGCTCCCATTACATTTTGACTTGAGAATTGAAATATTGAAAATAAGTTAACGATTTCAAATGCTTTATCTAGAAGGCAGTGAATAGGATTATTAACATGATTATTTAACCAAATGAAGGCATAATCACGATTAGAGAGTTTGATGAGTTCAGCCTCAGAAAAAATTCTTGAAATCAACCATTTTGTTAGGAATGGGATAGATACTTTCCCAAGTTATCAATAATGTTAAGAATGCAATTAAAATCGCCAGTAACAAACAAGGGCCTGAAAATGAAGTGACTAAAGTAGAGTGAGCATTCCATAAATCTTTCCTTCTAGTAAAAAAATTATAAGCACAAATTAATGCTATAAGAAAAGTAATTTATAAAGAGTATGAGATGTAGATATGGAAAAACTAAGCCTAATTGTCTAATCCTTTAAGACTAACAGGGACAGAATTCTATTTAACCGAAAAGAAACACTGATGAGAAGCATGGAAGTTGTGAACCAAGTATTCATTATGAAGAACATAAGCATGGTGAGAAGACAAGGGATTATAGAGGGAGGAAATACTCAACCCGGTCTCATGTAAACATAATAAGTCTAGATTGTGATCCTTTGATAAAATACTACTATAAGTGATCTTATATTATTTTTGAATCCCAAACATTCCAAATAGTTACTTTTGAAAAATAAAAATAAAAACATTAGAAATTTAAACTTGGGTGGAATGGGCTCTTCCCTCTGATCTTCCTTTTCTACTTTAGTGGGAAGGGATTAGATTTAAGAGAGGAAATTCTTAGAATGATATTTGGTTTTACAGATGGGAGAGGAGAAGATCAATCTAGAGGAATGGATAGAGATCGGTAGGTCTCCGATTGGTGAATTTAGGGAGATTGATGTGAGTTTGTAATCTGCTATAGAATCTCCTCCTCCTTCTTCTATGGGATGATAGGGAGATCCCTCAGGAGCAGTAGTCAGGAGTCAAGAGGAGCATTGATAGAGCATCTTCAAGTCATTATAAAGGAGAGGAAGATAAGTTTATTTTGTTTTTTTGTTGTATTTCTGTTGTAAGAATTTGGATAGTGTAATTCTCTTTTTCAATGATTTGGTGTATTGTTTCTTTCATGCTTTTTGAGTAGTACTCTTTATCTTACCTTGTGATGATTAAGTAGGATGTGTAGGAATGTTAAGAGCTGTGAAATTGCTTTTAATTACTTAATGTGATGATTAACCTTTAGATTTTTGTTTACTTTTCATTCTGGCTAAGTGAAATGTTAAAATATGTTGTGAACTATAATGATTCGGGAGAGCTATGGTTGAATTAACTAGGTTAGTCACATTGAACTGTGGAGTGTAGGTGGATATCTTCGTAGGGAGATGCAAATATTATGAAAATATTCTTTGATGGGTTCAAAATGTGATTTAATGAATTAAAGTCATTTTAACCAATCTTCTTTATACACTCGGGAGAGGGTAAAGAAGAGAGTTGCTCCTATTTACAATTAACACTTTACATTTCCTGCACTCCACTTATAGCATTATAAGGGAGGGTAGCTTTAGAACATGATGACTTACATCATTACAAGGGAGGGTAGCTTTAGAAAATGATATTCATCAATCCAAAACCTAGTTAAGTATGATTTCTATAGGATTTATACTTTATACCTGCTTTAGATACGATAAGATTAGTTTGTAGGACTTAACCCGGTCTAAATTTTAGGCTAAGAACGAAACTAGTAGACTAGAATTTTTCATAAGTCGGATTCCCTCGTTCCCTGTGGGATCAACATTCTAGACTCAAAAAATTTGATATATCTGATATGAAACATACACTTACATGAGCCTCCAGAGTGTGAGTGCACCTGGAAGTGGTATCAGCAGCTTCCTGCACTGTCTGTTTAGTTGGTGGGTCCCGAGCCACAGTAGAAAGTTGAACTGACATACCAGCACCCGAGTTGCCCAATTTGGTTGAATCATCCACCCGGTCTTCCTCCGTAGAGGACCAAGATATGAGTCAGATGTCCCCACTTGATTTGCCGCCTCGTATTTCTTCTTCTTCCCATCTATGACTTTTTTCTTCTTCTTCTTACCCTTTAGACAATGCCGCCACTTTAGCATCCCGATGCTGGAAATATGCATTTTCATGTCAAGAAGCTCTACTGGAGGATCTAACATATTCTCCATGACAATGCTTGAATACCAACCGTTTCAACAAAAGGAGATGTGAATTAAATATGGAATACTGGAGAGTGATATGCTCTATGTATAAGAATCAAGGGTACGAAAATTCATGAAGTTCAATTGTTGAATCATTGATATAAGAATAAATGTTACTTTTTCTGCATTAAATTTTATTATTTCTATTGCATCGTCAAATTCAAAAAATAAGAGAACTAGTAAGCTAAAATATATACATAAAAAATGTGCAAACCCTGATCCTATGATTTATGTATATATGCATGTATATGTATGTATGCATATGTATATGTATGAATATTTGTATGTATGTATGCATACACACAATTAAGTTTAAATATTCGAAGTTTTTGAAGCTTTTGAGAAGACATATATATATATATTGATTACTTCTATTGAAATGTCTTTTAGTTTAAGCATGTATCTCCTATATTTAGTTATTTTTTCAAATTATTCTTAAAAAAAAGTCATCTAGCAGGATATTTTCATTTTTTTTCATGCATTCACATATACATTAATATGATGCATTTTTTTCCCTTTTCTCTCTCTTATTATCTCCTCTCACACTTTATTTCTCGAACAGCGTAAGTGGTTGTGGAATCCTATCTCATTTATTCGCCTAAGTAACGTTTTTGCATTTCAGTTCTACTGAGATTAATTGTTTCTCTCAGATTCTGTCAAAACAACTTGGACCTGTAAAAAGTAGTTTTGCATTTAGCCACATTGTCCATAATTTATTATTCATCAAATTTATATAATTTATTTCTTTACTATGATGCAATAATTATCAGAGCAACGTACAAAAATAAATATAATGTACGAAAAAGTTTATGATCTGTAACCTCATAGTACTAACAGAAAACTTATTGCTTTAATAATGAAGGAAGCTTTTATGGTTAAGTACTTATTTTCTCTTTCTTCATATCTTTTTGTGTTAGCTGTAGTTTATTAGATAATATGTTGATAAACTCATTACAAATAATTTACTGATAAGTTAGATACAGTGGCTATTATAAATTTTTATTTTTTAGAAAAAGTTAGATCATTGCCAGAAAACTGTCATCGCACCTAGATAGGTGCGGTGTGAAAACGATGTTTTTAACGTTTTTAAAACGCATAAGCTGTCAAAACGCAATTTATCTAAACAGTTCAGATGCATTTTCAAAACGCAGTTTACCTAAACAGTCCAGGTGCGTTTTTAAAATGCCACCACATCAATTAAGGTGCCTCAAACGGACCCTTAGTGTTACCATTGAGTTTGTGCATTTCTGTAAAAAACAACTTTATCACAATACATAGACTTTTAACATAGTAAGGTAAACTGTCTTTTAATATATCACCCTAAAATCTAAATCCTACAACTTTAGGTGCTATATTGAAAAATAGAGTTGACATTGGGTTGTGTTGCAATATCAGTCGTTTCAATGAATTCAGATATAACATAGAATGAAAATTAAAGTATTATTATTCAGATAGATGAACAATATTTATTTAGATTAAGATATTATTCAGAAGGAAAACTCTTCTGTCTAAGAAATAGTCAGAGTAGATCCACTTTCAATAGAGAAAAAAATGGCTTTAAGGCACTGACAAGAAAACTATGTTGTTGTATCAAACTAAATATACATTCTTGTGATTACCATTGTGATTTTGATTATTTATATGTAATGTTGGGTGGGTATTTTCACTAAATAGATCTGTTCTTTATTATAAGACATCTCTTGATATTATGCACTTTATTTTCTCTATAAATATTTGATGGTTATACTTGAACAAATACTAAATTTTTTTTAGTTGGGCAACTATTTCTCTAATGCCTTGATTTTTGTTAGCTATGATGGGAACCCAACTTTATATATAGAGTTTAATTAGGCAGTATTTTTATATTTTCAAGATGCATGTTGGAAGTGGCGAGGGCCCGAAGAGGCGGAAGCGAGTGGCCGAAGATGGGCAGCGGTGGTCAGAAGCAGCGACAACCAAAGTTGGCCATTGACGGGGGCGGCGGCTGGTGGATGCTAGAGGCAGCATTAGGCGATGGCGATGGTGAAGATAGCCTGAAATGGGGTGATCGAAGTTGACCAGAGGCGACAGGAGTCAGAGGTGGTTGGCGGTTGTAGGATTGAGAGGCAGTGGTTGGAAACGCCGACAGTGGAGGTCGGAGTTGGCTGTATCTGCGGTACAGGATGCTGAGCTGCAGCTCTCTCTTCTGCTGACACTAATCTTCCTCTTGCTTCCTTTTCTATGAGAAGGATAAGACATTATTTATAGAATATTTGTTGCAAATAAGAAAAAAATCCAAACCAGTCTTGATTGAACAACCTAGAGAGATCCCCTTGATAGGACGATGTTTGATTGACATTTTACTCTCTTAAAACATCATAATTGAGTGATCTTGGTCGCATTGAATTCATTCTATTGAAATGCTCGATTTGACTTTAGGCATATCATATTCAGAATCGACTTGACCTTCCAATAATTTATAGAAGGTATTCAAAAGTGGTTTAATGGTGTGATCAAGGCTTAATTTGGGTTGGATTGAATCGATTCTAGTACCGTTGGGTCTTTCTGGTTGAGTCGCATAGCTTGATTATATGTTTGATGAAACTAGAGTTTTGGATAAATTTTAATCCAAGTTTGAACTTTTTTTTTACTTCTTACTAACAATTTATCTCAAGGCCCATGTCACACCTCGAGATTTGTTTTTGATGTTAGAAATTTTTTGAGATGATACAACTATAGAGCCTATGATGGGTCTAACAACTTTAATGGATTCTCTTTCGACTCTGTTCCAACACAGATTAACTCTGTCGAGCATCTCCGATTGTACGACCTATAATGGGTTTCATATCCTTAGTAAATTCTTCTTTCGACTCTATTCTAACACAGGTTAACTTCATCGAACATCTTCAGCTACAACTTTGCTCAGGCCTTACATTATTCATAAATTACAATTAACTTTTTCCAATACAAGTTGCAGCCATCAAGTAGGCACGCTTTTTGCCTAAGCAGCCTAGGAAACTCAAACATTCTCAACAACACCCCAGATGAAGATAAAATCAACACAAAAGATGGGCAATGACATTTTAGAAGAAAAGGTAAGCGCAACCTCAGAAGCAATGTCAGATTTTTTATTCATGAAGCAGAAGAAAGACATACAGAAAAATACATTATCACTATGTACATATGCCCCATCTAGCAATTAAAAAAACTATAAAGATTAACACATATTGGTACAAAGGCTACAACAAGTCAACTCATCTTCAAATGATGTCGGCATCGCCTTCTCAAAATTTGGGCACCTCTACTAATTTTTAAGGGGGCATGATTCCTCAGAAATGACGGTCCCCGCGGTTACCAACACTTTAATGATAATTTAACTTAACTCACAATTTCCACCTAAGTGCTAGAGTTCCTAAGCAAGTGCACTATCGCTTTCGTAATAGAGGGCTCTACTTGAGTCTGGAATGTCGATCACATAGGGAAGGTGGTGGAGACTTCATAGTAATTACAACCTAAGGGTGAATTCTAGCCTACTATCCTTAGGTCCTAGTTTGGAAGATCGCTAATATGGTTTTTCTAACAACTACTCTTAAATATATTTCTTCCCCTACATTAAACTTACCTAGATCAATCAAACAGGTGAAATTCAAGATTGATAAATGTAATTATCTCTGGTGATTTCCTAAGTAAATTGTACGTGTTAGTACTTAAAATTGTAATGTAGTAGTGACAATAGGAACATAAGACTCATTTACTCTCTTTCGAGTGCATAAATGAGTATGATTCAAATTAAGGTAATTGTTTTCATCTGTCACTCGCCTCTCACTCGCAAAACTCCTAATTCAAACTATATCAATACGCATCTCCCTAAGTTGCATTGCCTCATGACTTGTCTTTCATAGCCATTCGGACAATGTGAGTATTCTATGTTGTTTCCCCACTGCTCTTTCAAGTCCTAATGGGTCACAGCAAAATTTAACAAGTTATATGGCCAGTACAACATGTAAATTAAGTCTAGATATATACCCACCACATTAAAATAAAGATCAAATCAAAGCATTCACAACCCAAAAAACATAACCTATCTTTCATAAGAGAAAAGTATAAGAAATCTACTCACTACACATGATAAACACAAAAGAAAACTTCATTTAATCCAAGCAAATTAACCAAATATGTGTTTACAACAATAATCAAGTAATATTTCATACGACACTTAGCTTTTACCATCTGAAAAGAGAAGCAAATTCCACCAGACAATGTTTTCCACAGTGCTACACAAGATGCTGTTGTAAATCCCTTATAGATTATCTCAAATCTCTCTAGAACAAGAGTTCCTATTTCTACCTACTGTCTTTGGAGAATTCCAGGACTTGGAACTTCTTCCCTACAACTAAGATTGCCAAAACTGCCCGTTTGAACTGTCAGCACCCGTAAAATCACTCCAGGTGTTGTGCATAAAGTAACTGTTTGAACTACAACACATAGGCACCCAATGTGCGGAGCCTAGGCGTCGGGCTCTCTGTCTGCTCAAAAAGCTTGGGCGCCTAGGTGCCTAGAGCCCAGTGCTAAGGTGTTCAACTACAACACCTTGACACCTAAAAGTGGGCACCTAGACGTCAAACAACAATCAGGGCCTTTGCTCCATTTGGTTATGTTTCGCTCTGATTCAGTCCAAATTCATTTCAACGCTCCTACTGATACACCAAAATAATATGTTGTTTTAAGTATATATTTTATGTTTATTTTTGGTGATATCGCACTTTAAATAAGAGTATTTTCATGTTTTTGTTGCAGGTATATCAATTTTAGATATTTGGAGCAAAAGTAGCAAAAAGAACAAAATTTGGAGCCAAAACAACCAAAATTTGCAAAAAGAACAAAATTTGGAGCCAAAACAACAAATTTTAGGATTTTGGAGCCTGATGCGCTAGAAGCGCCATTTGATAAAGAGCTAGCGCCTGAAGCACCAGAACTGGTGTCATAAATGCCATTTGACAGAGAGCTGGTGCCAGATGCGCCAGATTTGATGCCTAAAGCTCCAATACCCAGAACAGCGTGGTCTTAGCAAGTTGGAGCCTGAAGCTCTAGAACTGACGCTAGATGCGCCAGAGATGACTTTTTGCGGATTAAGGCGGTTTGAGAAAAATTTTGCTCAAATTTTGAAAGGGACACTTGTTCTAAACAACCTTTGGATTGATTCAGTGGATCTAGACACTTTGGAAGGTTCTTTTATGAAGAGATATGTCTCTTGGATCAATGAATATGTTTTTTGAATTCAAAAGGGTTGACTTTTGGATAGAATTTTGCGAGGAATTTTGAATTCTTTTTGGAGGGAGACAACCTTTAATAAAAGAGAGGAAGGTTTAGGGCTAGAAAGAGTTTTTTTTTTTGGTGTGGCGTGTAAGGGGTGAAAGAGAGAGAGAAAGAGAAAATCAAGGGCTTGGAAATTTTCTTCAAGGATTGTAATAGGAGAAGGAATGTGAGAGATTTCTTCTTCATTACACTTCTAAGAGAGAATTGAGAGTGCTTGTAAAGAAGGAAAGTCTTGAAGAGAACTTCTAGAGATTTACTTGAGAAGGATTGTGAGATAAGTTATGTTTTTTATTTTTTTTATTTTGTAAACTTATTTTTATAAATGAAATTTGTGTTTTGTTGTATCCTTCTCATAAATTCTGAGTAGTCTTCTTTATCCTTCTCCCTACTTTGAAATATGGTTTTGTGAAGAATTGATTTTATTTTATACGGTTTTTAAGTGTTAGTAATTTAGGATGATTTAAACTCCGATTTTGATTTACTTTTCGATCTGGTCAATTGAATTGTTAAAAAGATTGTCAAAACTGCCCGTCTGAACTGTCAGCACCTGTAAAATCACTCCAGGTGTTGTGCATAAAGTAACTGTTTGAACTACAACACATAGGCACCCAATGTGCGGAGCCTAGGCGTCGGGCTCTCTGTCTGCTCAAAAAGCTTGGGCGCCTAGGTGCCTAGAGCCCAGTGCTAAGGTGTTCAACTACAACACCTTGACACCTAAAAGTGGGCACCTAGACGTCAAACAACAATCAGGGCCTTTGCTCCATTTGGTTATGTTTCGCTCGGATTCAGTCCAAATTCATTTCAACGCTCCTACTGATACACCAAAATAATATGTTGTTTTAAGTATATATTTTATGTTTATTTTTGGTGATATCGCACTTTAAATAAGAGTATTTTCATATTTTTGTTGCAGGTATATCAATTTTAGATATTTGGAGCAAAAGTAGCAAAAAGAACAAAATTTGGAGCCAAAACAACAAATTTTAGGATTTTGGAGCCTGATGCGCTAGAAGCGCCATTTGATAAAGAGCTAGCGCCTGAAGCACCAGAACTGGTGTCATAAACGCCATTTGACAGAGAGCTGGTGCCAGATGCGCCAGATTTGATGCCTAAAGCTCCAATACCCAGAACAGCGTGGTCTTAGCAAGTTGGAGCCTGAAGCTCTAGAACTGACGCTAGATGCGCCAGAGATGACTTTTTGCGGATTAAGGCGGTTTGAGAAAAATTTTGCTCAAATTTTGAAAGGGACACTTGTTCTAAACAACCTTTGGATTGATTCAGTGGATCTAGACACTTTGGAAGGTTCTTTTATGAAGAGATATGTCTCTTGGATCAATGAATATGCTTTTTGAATTCAAAAGGGTTGACTTTTGGATAGAATTTTGCGGGGAATTTTGAATTCTTTTTGGAGGGAGACAACCTTTAATAAAAGAGAGGAAGGTTTAGGGCTAGAAAGAGTTTTTTTTTTTTTTTTGGTGTGGCGTGTAAGGGGTGAAAGAGAGAGAGAAAGAGAAAATCAAGGGCTTGGAAATTTTCTTCAAGGATTGTAATAGGAGAAGGAATGTGAGAGATTTCTTCTTCATTACACTTCTAAGAGAGAATTGAGAGTGCTTGTAAAGAAGGAAAGTCTTGAAGAGAACTTCTAGAGATTTACTTGAGAAGGATTGTGAGATAAGTTATGTTTTTTATTTTTTTTATTTTGTAAACTTATTTTTATAAATGAAATTTGTGTTTTGTTGTATCCTTCTCATAAATTCTGAGTAGTCTTCTTTATCCTTCTCCCTACTTTGAAATATGGTTTTGTGAAGAATTGATTTTATTTTATACGGTTTTAAATATCAATAATTTGTGGTGATTTGAATTCGGATTTTGATTTACTTTTTGATCTGGTCAATTGAATTGTTAAAATGTGTTGAGAAACATATGTTTCGAAAGGGCTATGATTTCTACAACATAGGGAGAATCACATTTGATTTCATAGGAGAGGATGTTATCCATGGAGTTGAGTGCAAATAAATATAGAAATATACTTTGTTTAGTTTTCGTAAGTTTACTTTTGAAAGTATAACAATGAGCTTAATTAACTTTATCTTTTACTGCATTTTATTTAGCATTCACTCTGTAACTTTATATTCAAATTTTGCACTTCACTTTTATAGTTTAAAATTGTAGCTTACATTATAATCTTAAGAATTTAATTATAGGCATTTCCAACTTCCAACTTCCCTGTGGGATTGATATTTAGGACTCCATTATAGCCCTTTATTTATTTGAGTCATTTATTATTTGAGCGATACGTATACTTGCGTTATTTTTAGAGGATTTGACAGTTTAAAGATTTTTAAAAGATAAAACTATTTTCACTAAAAGTATTTTTGTTGGGATTAAATTGCATATTTGCTATTGTATCTGTCGTGTGTATTTTGTAATATTAAAAAATATTTAAAAAGTTAACACACTAAATCCACCCGCATCACCTACCTATTATACCTGCATCATAAACATAAAAAAAACCTCCCATGAAAGTGCAGTTTTATTTGGATATATGTGTAAAATAAAGAAGAAATTAATTATATCCAAAGACATATCAAGAATGAGCAACATCATCGAGAAAAAAGACCTCGTATGTTCTATTGGGGAAGGTCAAAGACACAACCTTCTTCTTCAATAACATAAAAGAAGATCTCGGATGTTCTGTCAGGCAGGGCTAGGGACAACCTTCTTCTTCCCAGCAGTACAGAAGAAGACCGCGAAAGAAGATCCCGGAGGTCCTGCTGGGCAAGGTCGACGATAACTTTTGGGACAACTTTCTCAAAAGAAGTATGCGAAAAATGATTTCAGAGGTCTTACTAAGATGGGTTGATGATGGCTTTCGGGATGACTTTCTCATGCTTATTCGCAAAATAATATTGAAGAAAGGGATGAAAATATATATTTTCTCCCTATCCTTTCCTTCTTGGGCCTCCTTCCTCCCTTCTTTCTCCTGCTTCACCATGAAAGAAGATAAAGGGAAAAAGACCCCAGTTCTCTTGCTGGGCAAGGATGGCGACAATTTTTTCTCCCTCTTCTTTCTTCCTCTTAGGCCTCCCTCCTTTCTCAATCTTCCTCATGCTTCTGCACAAAAAAAGATAGAAAATAATTGATCCCATATCACCTGCAGGGCAGAGATGTGGTTTTTTTCTCCCTCTCCATTTTTTTTAGGATATTACAGATCATCTGTTGGGTATGGCTGGGGACTTCAACTCCTTCCTCATTTTCTTGATCTATTTGCAGGTTGAAGAAAGAAGGAAAAGAAAAAAAGAATTTTTTTTTTGGGCAAATCTCAATTTTTAAAATAAATATAATTTTTTTTAAATAATAAGACTAAGTAGAAAAAAATCCCTCATATTTTCTTCTTTAATTATTACCAATGAGATATGTTTTAATTGCTTTCCAAATCAGCTCTTGAAATATGTGTGTGCATATATATATATATATATATATATATATATATATATATATTCTGAACCTCTTAAGAAATTACTGTGAATGAAATATAATGTTCATGATTATAAACCAAGTTTAACAATTCTATTCAATGAAGATAGCCTTGCTTGAAAATAAGGAGCAACTAATACACCATCAACAAATTTTTGACATCTAATACGAATCTTGAGGCATGCTACAGATCTCGACATAACGTTTTGAGCAAAAAGTATTCAAACTTGGATTAAAAGTCATCCAAAACTCTGATTTCAACAGACTTACAGTCAAACTGACTGGCTCAATGAGATGAACTCAGGGGTACTTGAACAGGTCCAATCCATGTCAAATCAAGCCTAGATCAAACCATTAATTAACATTTGAAAATTTTTCATATATAATTATAAGGTCAAACAGATTTTGAATATGATATGTTTACTGTCAAATAGAACATCTCGACAAGACAAATCCATTGAGTCTAAGATTGCTCAGTTCTGACATCATTAAGGCAGTCAAATACCCATCAAATGTCTTACAATCAAGGGGATCTTTCTGGGTTATTTGATCAAAAGTGGTTTAGATTCCTTACTTATTTGTAACTTGGACACTATAAATAAAGCCCTTACTTCCTCATGAGAAGGAGGACTAGACCTCAGGCCTTCAGAGACTACAGAAGAGAGAGTTGTAGCCTAGCTTCCGGCACCAAAAATCTGCATCCTCACACCTCCACCACTTTCGGCAGTCTACGTTGATTCCAGTTGTTGTAGCCTCCGGCCACCATCGCTGCTCCTGACCAACTCCAATCACTGTCGTCTCTGGCCACCCACGCCTTTGCCAACTTCGATTATCGTCCGTCGACGCCGCCGGCCAACTCCTCCCCCCATTGCCACTGCCACCTTTGGTCATCGCCTTCCTACCATTTTCACTTCCATAGCCTTTGGCAACTCCAACTGCCATTGCCTTTGGTGGCTGTCACTACTAGCCACCATTCAACGTCATTGGTTGGTATCTGTTCCTTGCAATAAAATCTCTTTTGAAGTTAAAACGTGCATTGCAGAACGCCGATGTACATTGCAAAGTAACAACGCACCTCACCTATGATGCAATGACACCTTTCAAAGATGGTGTAACAATACACGTCAAAAATGTGACTTTTTATTGACTCTTAAAACTCTTTTAGTGCTGCTTCTGACTCAAACTTCTGTGGCCTACGAATGACTTCACAACTTACCACTATGATCTTCATGGTCTACAACTCTTACAACTCTTGATTCTAACCCTCGTGACCTGTGAATATCATCACAGCTCGTCAATATGGTCTACATGAGCAACTACGACCTAAGTGGATCACAGCTTGTGTAGCTTCTGATTCCAACCATTCCGGCCTACAGACAACATCACAACTCACCATTTCAGTCAACATTGTCCACCGTTATTGTAGCTCCTAAACTCTGGCTTATGAAGCCTTCATATATGATTGTAGCGCTCCAATATGACCGATGTGACCAATTGCGGCTTAAGTGGCTCACAACTCCTTCTGCTTCCTGTTATGGTCTCTGTGGCTAAAAGATGCCCCTGAAGCATCCATCTGTGGCCCACATGGCGAACCACTAGCATGGCCTTCCACTACAACCTATACAACAAGTTGACGCTATGAGCACTCTCTACAATATTAACAAAGAGCTACTGCCTCCATAGCATTCAACTAAACCATCGAGAGTTACATTCAACACAGTCAATCATTATTGATGAACCACTGTTGTATATTTACAATGAGCAACTTTATAACTCCTTCCCTATTCAAGAGAAGAGTGAACCTATATACTAAAGATAATATAGCAGAGCATTTCAACACGGCTAGGACCAAAGTTTTTTTTAATCTTTTTAAGGGTTTTCATGTAAAAATTGAGGTAACTCCTACTTGCTTATCTTCAACTACTTGAGTACATGTTGGGTTTTTGTTCAATGCTAAGACGTTAAATAATCATTCTATCACCGTTGATCTTTCAGCAAGTATCAATTTCAATGGGCTAAATTTAAAAAAATATGATTTTTTTAATTTAATATTTAAAAATGACTTACTAAAATGTGACTATGTAAATCTAGCACAAGAGTCATTTTGCATGATGACTTCGCTAAGTGTTGCCACAACACAAAGTAGTCATATTACCTGACAATTTAATGTGATTTTCTTAAAGTAGTTGTTTCAAACCGGCTAATTTGTACCTTTGATAAATTTTATGCATAAACAAAATATAAGCAAGTAATAATCAACTTATGAAGCGAGGGTCTGTTTGGGGTAGCCGCAATTGTTCGAATAAGATCATGTGGAACAACTATAGAAGTAGCTATTGTGGGGAGGCTGTTGTTGGTGAAGTTGTATATCTGTTTGGTTAGTTTAGCTGTGCATCAGTTGTACAACAACTATTTCTTAAATAAGAATGTATTGCCTTTATATACATGTGTTGTTTTTAAGTTAATCATTTCAGAATTAACTTATACATAACAACAAAAATAAATTTAAAAAATTTTCAAAAAATTAATAAGTCTAAAATATTACAACAAAATGCTATACATTACTTAATAATGAGCAACAAAAAAAAACATGCAATAACAAGAAGTGTTATTCTTGTAATACTAATTTTAATGTACAAATGATCATGGCCACATGAAAACTCTCTTTCCACATCTACTCTCCATACATTGTCACTATGTAAAGTTGATTCCTTGAATTCAGCAGCCCACCTGAAAAAAGCTATATTTTTCTTCTGATATATTTATGGGACACTTATAAAATCTTCACATAACATGTTTCTTATCATTATGTAAATATACAACACTATAATCCACAGTTGCAGTGTTTGACTCTAGAGGCAGTAGAAGTCATTGAACTCATATTTCTTGATATTTCAAAATTTAATAAACAAAATGAGCTTCTATGTATATTACAATGAGAAAGTTGCAAGAAAAATTAAATAAAAAAAATTAATAATAATGCAACGATAAAGTTAAAAAAATTTGGTCTCAACAGTAAAAATAAATTAGTAAATATTTTGACATTAAAAGAAGACAGAGGACCGAGAAATGAAGTGATTTTGGTTACATTTTATTAATTTATACAGAACATATGTCGCAAAAGCATATCGACAAAAAGTCCCTCAAAAAAACCCTAAGGTAATATGACTAAAAAAGAAGGGGGATCATGGCTGCCTTGATACCAAACTCATCTATGTTAGAAACCATAGCAACATAAAGGTCATCCATAAGAACCCTTAAGTTTATATATCTCCTCACAGACTTCCAAATACAAAAAAAACATGCAAAACACATACATATAACACACCCATGGTTGTCCAGGAGGATATCCCGGGATAAAATAGAGTATTGAAAGAAAACAAACACACAAGATTATGAAAGGATGCACATATAAAATATTGGAAAAATAGTCAACATAAAGAGATTAATATTTTGTCCTCATATGATGACATACAATAACCATTTAATAAGTTTCTCTATGCAATCACATATAACAAAACCCTTTGATTTTCTCTACATAATCACAAAATAGCATAGAATAAGTCAACAATAATTAGGGTAGAGAGAAGGATCGAAGGAACCCCCCTTTTATGCCGAGAGATCAAAGAACGAAGATCGAAGGCGCGTTCCCTTGGATCCCTCGACTTCGTGTGCAGGAGCCACTCGAGACATTAGGACAAAGAGACTGAAATCATAGCGATCGAAAGCGGTCGAGCAAGAGAAGCGGGTGAGAGCAATAACAATTACCAAAATGTGGAAAGCAGGAGGGGCGGCGTGGTGTAAAAATGGAGTTATTAAGGTCCATGATGGGATAAACAAATGACCAGTCCCACGACAACAGACCGCGAAGCTGCACAAGATAAAAAGAACGGGGTAACACAGCAAACCAAGCTTCAATATTGTGTTTAGTCCGACGATAACAGATCGCGAAGCTGCACAAGATAAAAAGAACAGGGTAACACAACAAACCAAGCTTTAATGGTGTGTTGAAGATATAGCATATCATTAGTTATCCCTTCAGTCCCACGACAACAGACCGCGAAGCTGCACAAGATAAAAAGAACGGGGTAACACAGCAAACCAAGCTTCAATATTGTGTTGAAGATATAGCATATCATTAGTTATCCCTTGAGTTGGTAAAAAGCCAACATAGCACAAATAGATATTGTGGGAAAAAAATAAAATTTTGTTGAGGATAATTGTGTCCTGACCTTCTTTTTTTTAATTTTTTTTTATAGGGTAAATTCTATAATTCAATATTTTAAGGTTTTTCATTTTATTCCCAACTTATATTGCTTGAATATGTACACGGGATACGAATAAGACATCGACTCAAAATAGTTTGATTCTTGAAAATATATGATACAAACATGTATCGACTGGTCTCGGCTACGTTTGGCCGCCACCGCACACCCTACCCTCCATGCAGTTGCACGTCACAGCTGCATGCCCATCGGAGCTAACTGCTCTTGCACTCTGCCAATCGTCCATCACAGCCATCGATAGCCACCAATCTCTTGACTTCACGCCCACCGGAGTTAATTGCTCTTGCACTCCGCCAATGGTCCATCACAGCCATCGATAGCCACCAATCTCTTGCCTGCCACCTCCAACTCCACCTCCACCACTTCCCTTCACAGTCAAATCGCCATCGTTGGTCATTGCTACCTTCTGCCGTCACCGTTTGTCACCTCGAGTAATACCTTATATATTTTGAAAATTGCTTTTAATCTACTTCGAACCAAACAAAAAAGTTATAAACTTCTCAATTATTTTACACCAAACCAAACATTTTAAAATATTTCAAAATGCAATAGCTACCCTCTGCCGTCACTGTTAGTCACCTAGAGTAATATCTTATATGTTTTGAAATAAATTGCTTTTAATCTACTTCAAACCAAACAAAAAGTTATAAACTTCTCAATTATTTTACATCAAACCAAACATTTTAAAATATTTCAAAATGCAATACATTATTTTTATATTACGTTCATTTTACGTTACATTATTCTTTTAGCAAATCAAGCGGCCCCTAACTTAAAAATCTATTTTTAAATTTTTTCCTTTTTTTGACAATTTAATGCTCCGGGTGAGAATATTTGACATAAGCCTTTAATTAATAAGAAGTTCAAGTCCACAAATTCTTATCATTTATATAATCCTACTAAAATGTTATAATCTGAGTTATTATATGATAAAATCATCAGTTGTGATTCATTCAAATTATCTTTCATTTATAAAGTAGAATATGCTTTTTAAAAGTATATAGAATTTAAATCTTATCAATGAGAAATGCACTTATAAAGTAATGTGCTAAACTTAGCCTTTGATAGATTTATTTTTTTCTTATAAAACACACACACATATCATTCAATGCTTGCTCATTTTAATTGGGGCCATAAATTGAGATGCATTTTGCTACAATTTATGGCTGTTTGACTACATGCATATGCATACCTAATTTCTACCCAATTTGTTTCAAACCAAACCTCCAACATTTTGATTTTTAATATTCTATATTTCTTTTGCAAACACTTTTCTTCCAATCAAACAAGCCCACATAGAATAAGATTGTGTAAATGTGGTTCTATAGACATGAATTGGCAAACAGATACTTTCAAGAATCTAGGCTACAATTGAGTGATTGGTCCTATTTTAATTTGTTAGGCAGTGTAATCTTGTAGCTTTTTTAATCGTGAAAACTCTTTCAGAGAAGACAAAAATTCAGCTATAAATTCAGGAGTCGTAAAGGTGGGATTTTGTAAAGAGTTGAAAATAGTTTAAGGGAAAAAAAAACATGACATGTGATGCCTATTTCTTAATTATCTTCAAATTTATTATCATCATTAGGGTTGGCATAATTTTTTATTGGCAATTTGTGAATAGTTTTTTTTAGTGTTGAATATTAATAACTATTCCTGTCAATTATATCTGATTGTTACAACATTTAATATATTTTTATTTTCACCCTACTATTGAATCTTTTTAGGACACCAAATCTTGTAATATCTATCAGTTTATATAGTTCGAGAGAGACTTGTGTAAGAATAATAAAATTCAACGATATATGAATTCTCCAGGCCTGAACTACATGTTCTGCATTTTCGTGCCTCTTGGACTAAGTGTAGAAGATGATCCAGAGGAAAAAGTGGACCCCAACCCCCAAGGATTCCTTTGTAGTCACGATGCAAAGTTCTTTGTAAAGGTCTGACGTGCGTGTTCATATTAAATTTATCTCTTCATTTTATATAAAATTTTAATATGCAAGTCGTGTCGTACAAAAGTTTGACAGTGACAACTTGATGAAAAGATTTTGGCGCGCGTGCCAGGTGGCACACAAATAAGAATGTGTCGTATGTCAATCCTCTGTGTCAATTTTTGACTTTTACATTTTTATACAAGGATTGTCGATGAGGTTGATGGGGCAAGCTAGGCTAGTCAGCTTTCTTGGTTTATTTGTTAGTAGGAATGGTTGACCAGTTAAGTGAGCTAGTTTGCCAAAAAAAAGTTCGGCACGGTAGCTTGACAGCTAGTACAATATAGTTGACACATCATCGAGTTGGTTTAGCGGGTTCCCCTATCTGGTCACATCAATGAATTTCATGTCTTCTGAATAGATAGGCTGACCCAAGCCCACAAGGTCTATTGAATGTGAACTCTAGCCAATGAAGGTAGATTTGTGGTATACACATAGCTTCTCGATTCTCTTTTTTCCTTTGATAATTTCTTGCAAGATGAATAAGAGAACAAGAATCTTGTTTTTTTTAATCATTCCTTACCAGTGTAAGTGACAGGAAGTATCACGCACAGTGAGTTGCTAGCATTTCTTAGGAGCTTGATCTTAGGATAGCATAGACGTATCTGATACGATCTAGAGACATGCTTCAAATCAATTCATGCTTATGTTTTGATCCATAATTGGGCAAAGTTGGGTGCTATCCTTATTGAGTCTGATCTTTTCTCTCTTAGGCGTCATAACTCTAATACAAAGAGTTGTCCTTTTTCCTCTACTTTCAAGCTTACCCCATCCTTCTCCTCGGGGCCTTAGCTCTATTATAGTGAGTAGTCTCCTTTGCCTCCGAGCAGGGGCAAGCATATTCTTCATATGTGGAATTTGGCTTTCTTAAGAGAGTGGTCATAAGTAGATGAGCATTATAATAATTATTTTTTTCTCAATTTGAGTGTTCAAAAATTTGTTTATTGGTAATGATGATGGTTAGTGTATTCTAAAAACTTCCCCAATTTGATAGGGCTACCAACATTTATGTTTGCATTACGACCTTCATTTGTAGAGAAAAATCTACCCTATGTTTTGGAATTTAGATTATCGCAGGATCGTTGGACCCCCGTGCTAACATTATTATCCTGTTAAGAAGAAAAAATAAATAACCTTGTAAAATCATTACTTTCGGTAGTTATGTGGTCTTATCGAGGTTAACTCTCCGTAGAAGGTATTAGAAATTGTGTAGAGGTTGCATACTCCTGCTATAAGAAATTTTCTAACTTATTTTTTTGAGAGCATTGTCTTTCGATATCCCAAGATGAGAGATTTTCTTAAAGCAAATGTGAAATTTTTAGGAAAGGTATGGCTATTGAACACCCTCCACAAGAGAATAGATAGAATATTTAGAGAGGAGGAAGTGCAAAAAATAGAGTAAATCACTGAAGGAGGGAGAAATAATTAAAGATAGGACATCTCTAATATGTCTTTTGAAAGATGCTAATATACGTGCCCCACTCTAAATGAGGCAATCAAGGTTGTTCTGATTGGGACTAAAGGTAGTGTCATCATTAAGAACTGGTCCTTCGAGCTGCATACCCTAGATATGATCCCATTAAGTAGCAAAATCTCGACATATATAACAGTTTGAAGGAGACGGGGAAATGATGCTTCCTAAACTTAGCATGGGTGGTGATGATGCTATACTCTACCTTCAAAGATTTTAGGGGTTTGTTAGCTTTATTTTAATTGTCTCATTTTATTATGTAAATGTAGATGCATGGTTTGATTGGTGAGTTGGTCAAGCAACTTCTATAGGGGCTTCTCTGAAACCAATGAGGATTTTTCCAAAAAAATTGTCACAGGGTCATTCCTGCGTTGATTTATTTTTGGAGGTAGCATGACCTTTACTGATAAGACTGATCCTATGGTGGTTATCAAACCCTGCACCCAAAATAATCATCCACCGCAGTAATTTAGATAGTTAAAGATAGTTGTAATCTAAGACTATCGAAAGAAGATTGGAAGCGCAATTAGGTTAATAATAAGAGTTTAGTGGAAAAGAAATATTGTCAATTGCTTCTCACAAACTTAGTAGGAATGTGAATTGCTGGGAGTTTTTGTACTGAGAACAACCTAACAATAAGATAGGATTCTAACACTTGTTAATCTTTGAAAAGCGTAATAGGTAATATGCAACGTTTGATAACAACAAAATTTGTTTGGAGGAATTCAGATTTCATTGAACCAACTCAACAAAGAATCTTATAGCTATTAGAAAGCTCTTCACTCTCATAAAAAAAATTGTTTTAAAAAGTAGGAATTATACACCTTTAATATTTTAAAATTGTTTGACACTTCAAACTAAACTTAAGATTATTAAAATATAAGATCACGTTATTGAAAATTAACTCAATCTCTATGGGACCAATACACAAACTCTTAATTCATATACTTCTTTATCAAAACATATACTTATGTGATAGACACATGTCATTGTAGAGTGGATCAACAAAAAATTTGATTTTATTTAAAATAACATCTCTTGAGTCATTAATGATTTAGAAACTTTTGAACCTAATTTCAACAAAAATAAAATGAGAGGTAATATGAAAATTCATGAGAAAGAACTTAAAGGTCTTATTGGAAATGATCTCAGCACATGAGGCAAAATCTAATTTAAGTTGCACCTAAAATGAAAGCAAAAGAAATGTTATCTTTAAAAATTGTTAAATTTAATTAGCATTCAAAAAAAAAAAAAATCAATGTGAGTCCATTATTACAAAGCACAAATTGTGGAAAAACCATAATGCCCCTAGAATGAAGAATGCCCCTAGTTTTCAAGGCCTCAATTAACACGCTCCAAAAAAAGTTGGCCAATTTAAGTGAATGACATTTGAATCACAATAATTTGTGCCATGAAGGTTCAACATGAACTTATATATAATTAGATAGGTGTTTGAATAAGAGAATAATTTATTTTGCAACAAAAAAAATAGTTGAGTAATGTGTCTTTAATTAAGATTTGGAGGATAAATTAGATGCATTCATTTGGAATATGCCTTAAAGAAGGGTGTCTCCAACAATTTTTTTGAATAGCATCAAATTACTCTAAGTAATTTGGATAGAAAAACTAGGTAAAAAAATTTCAATCTATAGGTCATACAAGAAGAAAAGCTTGTCATAATAGTTCACATGAAGGGCAATGCTCCTCTTGACATGACTAATAGTTTTCATATAACTTTTTCATAAAGTAAAAAATTATTTTATCCATTTTGAATCATAAATAAATAACTAATGTTATGATAACACTAATTGAAGAAAATAAAGTTACAATTACCTATTGTTCATATACATTTAGCTATACACAACATATTGATGGTTTCATGATTTGGAATCCCTTATCCCATATGGTTTTTAGGCATAAAGTTATTCATAAAAGAATTAGTTATTTTTTTGATTCCCTTGGGAAATATATATAATTTTAACAAATAGCGTAGATGATTCCATTTAGTAGTTTTGATAAATTGTATTATGCTCATAAAATAAAGAGCATTTTTCTAGACACTCAAACAATTTCACGTGATTTATATTAGCTTATGGAACGTAATGCTGATGAGTTCGAAAGAGCAAATATTGATGACGAAATGCTCCCAAGGAAGTGATTTGTCTTGAAAACTAAGTATCCCGTAATATTATTATTTTTTTAGGTCATTCATAAATTTAGAGAAAAAAGTTATAGAATTATTTGTGTTTGTTTAAAGATTGGAGATCACATCAAAAGTATGGAGTGTATGGGATAAATGTGTAATCTCACTGATGGCATGTATTCCAAAAATAAGGAAATCATTAGCATATAAAAGGTGACTTATAATCCCATTATTATCTCACAATATATATGAATGCATGTATTAATTCAACCATCTAGAGGAGGCATCCAGTAAAATTATGAAGAGCTATGGAGACCTGAGACAACCTTTTCTAAGAACAAAAGTAATGGGGAAATAACAGTATGATTCACTATTTAAGATGATGGAAAAGTGTATTTGAGCAGTACATGCTTTAATCTAATTATTAAACTTTGAGGTGGAAACCCATTTTTCCCAATCTATCAAAAATGTATATTGTATCAACAAAATAAAAAGATTTTATAAAATTTATTTTGGAAGAATCACTTTTATGATTATTAAATGAATTGAGTCCTTCAAGAGGTTCATTGTCCATTATAACACTATTTGCATTGCCCATTCCAAATATGAAAGTAGCTTAGGAAAAATATATGATGTTAGAAAACATACTTTGATATCTAACTTCAATTTGTTTGCCAATGAATATATAGATAGTCTTACAAAAAAAATGTGGCTATAATCTTTGAGCTCAAAAGCATATAAAATCTTAGGTATGAGGGTGAAAGCAGAGTGCTTAACTCTTTTAGGAAGCTTAGAAGAAATAATGAAATGTTTAATGACTTTGATGCAATTAAAGCAGGTGATGACCCATTTATCTTTAATGATTTTGGAATTAAAGCTATCAAGATCTAGAGATTTTTCTGATCCAACATATATATATATATATATATATCATCATCATCATCATCATCATCATCATCATCTGGAACAATTAGAAAGTTAAAAAAAATTACACTTTTGGTGGAGCAAAATCTAACCAACATGAATTTGAAGGCCATATTGGATTTGGAGTTAGGATAGCCGAGGAAGGTAGAGAAATAGGATATGGCATTTTGAGCACTGGATTGCTGAGTGTTGATGCATCCATTTTGAGAGCAATTCTCTAGTGGAAGTTTGTTACCTCTAATTTTCAATTTTTGGTAAAGATATTTGATATCATTTTGCCTTAGTAAGCTAATACCACTTAACTCTTTGCTTAATCTAAAAGCTTTCACAAAAAGTGGCCTCCATAACTTATTTTGAATGTGAATGCTTTGAGAAAGAAGATATTTATAAAGTGGTTGAGTATATGAACTAAATTTAAAATCTCTATGAGAAGCCCTCAAATCTTTAATATGATTTGAAATGAAATTGTAAGAAGCCCATTTTGTGTTAAGAAGAGCTTTTTAAAATTTATTTCCAGAGGCAAACATAAGATTTTTTAACTTGGATGTTCTGAACAATAGAAATGATGTTGAGAAAACTAACACTATGAAAAAAAGGGATAAGGAAGCATTTCATGAACCATTCCTCAAAGCTCTATCTAAAAGGCATTTAATAAGATTTTTCACTTTTTGATTTTTATTGATTTAGAAAATACTTGTGATGAGGTTCCAAAAGAATTTTTTTGGAATGTTCTAGAAAATAAAAGTATTGATATAACTTATATTCATGTCATTAAAGATTAATAGATTTGTTACTTCTGTTCGTACAAAAAGAGGATTAACAACACATTTTTCTTTTTAGTAGGATTACATTAGAGATCAGCTTTAAACAAATATCATTCTTTTAAGTTTTGGATACTTTACTAGAAATTTACAAGATGATGTACCATGGTGGATGCTTTTTGCTGATGATATCCTTCTTGTGGATATGACTAGAGAAAGAGTGCAGGAAAAACTTGAATTATAGAGGTCAACATTAGAGTCTAAGATTCTTCCTTTGAGTAAATTATAACCTAAATACATGAAATGTAATGTTGGTAATGGTAGATCTAGTGTCAGAGTTACAACAACGATGATCAAATCACTAAAAGGTGTGAACATTCTAAATTTCTTGGGTCTGTTATTCAAAGAAATGTGGATATAGATGGTTGAAGTGGAGGAATGCATTGAACCTATTAGGTGACAGAAATTTATTTTTTCTTAAATGAAAATTTTATAAGATTTTGGGGAGATTTGCAATGCTTTATGGATGACCATTTACCCAATGTGTAGCCATCAATGCTAGGGAATCTCATATGAGAATACCATTTTATCGCTATACAAGAAAGATATGAAAGATTAAAGCATAAAGAGTTCAGGGGAAGAACAGAGAACAACCGTTTCTAGTGGGTAAAAGGGGAAACACGAAGAATAGAGTTAGATGGAGATATGATGAGAAGAGGAAAATCCATCAACATTGAGGGACATTGCTCCTTAGCAAAATAGGGGCTAGGGTTTGAGAGGAAGACACAAGGAGACAAGGGGACAATAAAGAAAATTAGCAAAACTTTAAAACATGCGAATAGACCCTAAATTTTAATATATACAAACATTGGAAATAGAGTTGGTACTCAATTTTGAACAGGTTCAACTCTCTTATATCAATTGTTCAATGAATTCAAATGTATAAAATAATCAAACTTGAAGTGTTATATGGATTGATTAACAAATTTTTATATAGTTTGGAGAATTAATATAAAGATGGTACATTGACATAAGAATTATTAGATGGGCTTTGAAACCAAAACCTTGGTACATTGACTAGATTTTTTTTATATATATTATTTTTTCATTTTTTAGTACATTGACTCATGTCTTTTTTTCTTAATATTCTTAGTTCCTTTAGGTTTGTTTATAGGCTAACCAGCTTTAATTGAAAATAATGTTCTTTACTATAAAATTGGCTCTCAGATCCGCTAACTTTATCTTTATCTTTTGTTGCTATGACATTTTGTAGTAAACTTTATGAAAAGAATAATTAAATAAAAATGAGCCTAAAAACATATATTTCATTATGGGTGTTACTAACCGTTTGGTTTGTGCGTTTTTGAATACGCTGTCTGTCGCGTTTAAGTTTTTTACACTAAACGCAGGCCAGGGTCGACCCGCAGGTCACGTTTCAGGATAAACTGTTTATCCCGAAGCATACAAGCTGCCCCAAACAGACCCTTAAAGTAATTCGTAAGACTATTAAGAGTACTTACAAAATCTGCAACAAAAAATTTATCCTTCTAAAATTAATTTTATTTCACATAAATTCTGTTCCCTAAACAAGAAATCAAAAACATTTTTATTAATTTTTATTGCATAATAAAGTTTAATTTTTTTCAAAAAAGTAGATGCCACCTTTTAGTGCCAACAAGTCGAATCTCATTAAAGAGAAACGCACACAAAAAGTAATATGCCAAACTTCGATTTCGGTTAATGGAGAGGAAAGACACGTGTCATTTAATGTTTGGCCATTTTAATAGCGACATACTGCAACAATTTGGAACCACCGGCTTTATTATTTACACATTTTTCCTTAATTTTTTTTAAATTACTAATATGTCCTGCTAATTATCATTAAGAAAATTAATGGCCTTGAATAGAATTCTTTTTCTAGCGAGTTCCACCAAACTGAAGTTGCAACTGATTTTTTTGTGGTAATATTTATATATATATATAAAGTAGAAACCAACATTTATATAGTTCACATTAAATGTAAATTTAATAATAAAATTTTCTTATAATAAATTTGAAAGCTGCCGACAAGAGCATGCATTTGTTATAATAAAGAAATTGTAATGATTAATGAAAACATAAATGAACATGACTCAGGTCTGCTCTGAAGTCAAGCTTACTAAATACCAGCATAAATTTTCTGAACGGTTGAATTATTGCACTTGAAAGTGTTCCCACCTAATCCTAATCTCCTCAGAGAAAATGTTCAGAAGGTCCAGCATGCTGCAAACTGCACAGTTACATCTGTATCTTTCTGGTAATCAAATGCCTAGCTTGTAGTTGTTCTTTATCTTTTTCTTTTACCTTTTTTCATGAATCATGACATTCATATTAAAGTTTCAGCTTTTGCAGAAGCAGTGATTTATCTCAGGTTAGTTGGATGGGGCTGGCCTAGGTTCGTCTTGCTTAGAAGAGTCTGGCACAGCCAGTTGCTGCCTTCCAATTCAAGCCTTGATTTTAGTGGATCCACTTCATTTATGTATTATTTTTATTTATTATGTATTTTTGTTTAAATTGAAAAAAAAGCCTAACTGATTAAGCAACTTGTAATTATAAAAAAATTTTCATATTTATTTTCATATGAAACTTTAAAATACTAAAAGAATAATCAAATTAGTGTCGTCCAATTCTGATGCTATACTATGAGAATAATCCGATGCAACGGTGGATTTGTGTCGGATATATGATCCACGTTTAAAGGGGTGTTGCTAATGCAATTAGTGTCGAATGTGTGAGACGCGAACAACTTGTGTCAATATTAGCGGCAGACATTGTCGACTTTTACCAGCTTCAACGCAACGTGTATAGACTTAAATGTTAACTATGGAATTGGCGTCCAGTTTTAGAAAATGCAAACATGCGACGTAATTTGCCTTCACTATTTCTTCTAGAGAGATTGATTAGAGTTAGAAAACATTGAAGGTATTCACATCGGCAAGGTTTGATGCAAAGCCAACACAAACCTGTAGCAAAATTTAAAAAAATAAAAAGAAACAATCAGATTTTTTATATCCTGCACGCAACAAATATCTTAAACATTTATTCATCACCAACACAACAAATTTTCAATAACATTGAGAAAGTTGAGTGTCGGACATGTTGGTGATGCTCTCTCAACAAGCGGAAGGACCTCTGTAAAATAAAAATGTTGTAATATTTATTAGTATACTAAATAAATTTAAATTATAATTCTAATTCAAATCAAATGATTCTATCACAAACTCCCTAAAATACATGTCCTAAGTTATGATCGTAATATGTTTCCAAGAGAGAGATGGAGGATAATATCCACTCCTGTTGATTTTCGTGATACGCGTGATAAGTTTTCTGAAGGGGTAGAACCTAGAATAGAAATAATGTTACATAAAATATCAAAAAGTGCATTGAACATGTTATAGTATAAAAGTAAACTTATGATTCTCCCTCTAACTTAATATATACACGTTTGGAGATGTTCTGCCTGATAGGTGAGGGAGTAGATGCCCTAACTCACCAAAAAAAGGAAGGTACTCGCTGAGCGAGTGGTGGTGGCTGAGTTCTTATAACAGAAGATGTGAGGGGGGTTGCATTAGTAGGAGCATTTGGTTGGAAAAGAGCAACGAGCTTGATTGGAGTGGCAACAAAAGTTGTGGGAGGGGTTTTAGTGGTGGTGGTACTACTAATTAACATAACATTAGTGTTGTGTGAGATAGAGCGAGATACTAACTCCTTCATCCTTCTGTAAGTACTAGGGCCTTAAAGAGGAGGTCAGTGAGATTGCAGATCTCTAGTAACACTTGAAGCCATCAATAGCAAGAAAAAATCATTAATAAATTTAATACTAAACAACAAAAGTAAAAGTAATAAAAGTAAACAAAAGAAGTATAATATAAGCAGCAAAAGTAAAAATATAAAGGTGCAGAATCAAAACGGAAAATATGTTGTAACTACGTGTAAAAACATAAAAAGTAAAAGTAAAAATACATAGAGTAGACAATGTGAAAGATAGAAAGCTAACAATATAGTAGATAAAATTAAGAAGAAGCTAAAACATAAATATACATACCAATCTTAGTCAGTTTCATTAAATAAATTAGTCAATAATGAACTTAAAATTTCTTTATTTATATCATCATCACTGTCATCCATAGAAACCTCTTCATAAGTTCTAGTGATAACTTATAGGGAAAAAAGTTCTTCAATATAATCAAACTAAATACAAAAATCTGACATTTCCTATACTTGATGGATATGTTCAATAATAGCTTGCATTTTAATAGTTATTTGAGGATTATTTTTTATAACCACAACATAATCAATTTAATCTTTAGTCTTTATACAAGCCACATAATTTTTATGTATTACATATCAAACCCTAATCTTCAATTTTTCTATATAACAACATAATTCTTATGCAGTATATATCGAACACCTAAACAACAATTTTGTCATACAAATCACATACATCTTAAGCATTACAGATCTAACACCAAAAATTCAATTTTCACATACAAACAAAACAATTATTATGTATTATATATCTAACAACTAAACTTTATTCTTTACATTAAAAAAAAAATCAAGAAAAGTAATGAAGGTGAGGACTCAACAGAAAAGATAACATTACTTATAGGTCAGAGAGGAAAAAAGCTCGTTAGAGCCACAAATTCGCCGGTGCAAACACATCTGACATGTAAGACATTTGGTGGAGAAGATAGGTCGTCGGAGTCGCTGATGTCCAACAATATAATAGTGAAAAGCACGGATAAGCCTTTGTCACGGGGGCTTATTCATATATCTAACATCTAAACTTCATTTTTTATATCCAGGTCATCTAATATATGTATGAAAGCTGTATTTAAATTTTTTTAACATTTATTTTTTATGTTGAAAAAATTTATGTTTTTAAGGTGATATAAAAGGTTTGGTTGATATATATTAGATATGCAAATACAAAGAAATTAGGTGGTATTTATGTAAATTCCCTTTTTTTAAAAATTTTATTTATTTATTTATTATTTATTATTTATATTTTTCTTATAGGAACAAATTGACCATTGTATACACTTCTAAGGCCCTTCACACTTGCTAACCTAGCCAAAATAAATGAATGCATCAGAATAACGTGCAATGTGAAGTTACATGTAGGTGACCCTTCGAGGTTTTATTGTTGCACAAATATGTCATTTTTTTTCTCTCTCTCTTTTTATTCTACCACAAACAAGCTTAAATGCTAAATTCTTATGGAATTTGATGAGTTAATACACGTATTGTCACATTTAATGCGTTAATACACGTATTGTCACATTCTTATTCTAAGTTGACGTTTCTAAGCTACGTAGAGCTGTGAAAGAACCAATTCAATTTTAAGTAATGCTTCTTCAAGCTTTTGAATCCTAAACTAGGTAGGCAGGACTAGTTCAATGGATTAGGCTTTGCCGATTAGTTGATCTAGTCTAACTATCAACCCTTGATAATATCGGGGGAGCTTTTGGGTACCCTCGATATGATTGGAGATTCTGAGGGGTTACTTCTTCTCTCGAGTCGGGTTCTTCGTGTTGGTTGGCTTTGATGTCACTTTATCTCGCATTTGATCAAATTGCTAGGATTCGGATCATTTGGTAATTTTTAGCGACTCGGTTAGCTTCGGCCTTGTTGGTTTTGGATCGAACTACTGCACTCAGTCCTCATGGTCTTTGTCAGTGGGATCACTTTCGTTGTACTCTTCTTCTCTGGACCATTAGATCTTCTCATGATCAACACAGACATATTTTCGATTTCAATATTTTTGTTCTTTGGTTCCATTACTCTAGAAACTTAGATTCTGCATCAGCCTTCTTCTTGGTCTAGTATATCTGGAATGTTCCATTTGTCGACCTCCTAACAAGTTAAAGAAGAAGGTGCCAGATTGAGTACTAATGGAAGCAATGAGGGATGAAGGGAAATAAATTTTGGTTCACTAATATCTTGATTCGATTATTATAAAATAAGTGCTGCAACCAGAAGCATTTAGTCAAATGATGGAGGAGGAATGGGCGGCCCTGACACAAAAAGGTCAAGTGAGATGTGGCAGTTGCTGCCCGAGTCACAAAGAATAAGGCCCACACAACCGCTTGCGCTGAAACCTCCTGCTCCAAAGG
>NW_018164875.1:907785-921800 GCF_001263595.1 Phalaenopsis equestris
TTGTAAACAAACATATAGAAAAGTACTTGTAAATTTTCAATCATAAAATAAAGCAAAGCTTTTGATCAATTTTCTTCTTCATTTTTTACACTTTATCTTTACCGCATATTTTATTTTTCTTGTGATAAAAACTTGTGATGATTGATGAATTGGATTTTTTAAAGAACGTCTTTGATCTATTTACTGAGTTGTTGTCCTGTTTATACTTTCCATGTCTTGATCACTTGGTTAGGTCACCACCTTGAACAGATCACACCTCTCGCTAGATATATAAAGAGGTTCTTGTCCCAGCCTTCACAGTGGAAACCATCAAGACTTACCACTGAGATGATTCATACACTACCTACCATGGATCTTATTGCTAATGGGTACGGAGTCACAGTTAAAGCTTAACCAGTCTCAAGGTAAGAGACATAAATGTGTTGATGATCCTCAGTAAGGACACAATAGACTCTAACTAGGCCATGTGGTCAATCAGATTAGCCCTTCCCTTATAAGAATATTGAGCCCAGAATTTAATCCTCTCTAGGGGCTCGACCTTAGATATGTTCATAAAGAATGCAATATTTGACTGTTATAACACTACAATACGCTCAAACCAGTATCGATCAGTCGGTGTCAACCCAACACTATCAAAGTACCAGAAGTCCACTTCTCTTTCAAGGGTTAGGGGGCTCTTCAACCTTTCGACGCCTTCCCTTTCTCTTAAAGATGCTACTCTCTTCCCAATCCAATGCATCTCGGGTGGCATCTAGTGTTTGATCCATCAACTCCTAGATCTATAGGTTCACGAACTCTTTAGTGCACTTCATTTTGTCAGAGACTCTGTTGTGAGTTTCTTCTTCAAGGGTTTCTCCTTTTCTTTTTTGTGGCATGATTCACACTTATTGCACTTTTTAGGATATTGAATCCTTATTTGTCCGTGAAACACACCTCAAAGAATGTAACATAAAAAAGAGAGAGAGATGTATAAATATATAAAGGATTGAACAGTAATGAACAGTATTTTGTATCAATGGTGTCAATCTTTCCAAAAGGTTTTGGCTAAAATCGGGTGTATCTACCATCCCTTGTACATGAAATGATCTCCCTATTTATGGGAAAAAAGTATAATAGGATAATATTATATTTTAACCCTACTTCAATAGTGGTTGTAGATGATAGTCTAGGTATTTTACTGGTATGAGCCTATCGCTTGGCTGTACTCTGGCTTAGTTTGCTGTGCTTTTTTGGTTTCATCTCGATAATGTCGATTTGATCGGCTAGGCTTAGTCAGCAATGCTGGTCGACTGAGCTTGATTGACTTTAGATCATAAGGACTAGTTCGATCTGCTAGGGTTTGCAGATTGGATGATCTAGTCTAGATGATGGGCTAGTTTCTAGGCACCTCCGGTATGATTGGAGATGTCAAGGGGCTAGATCTTCCACCGAGTCATCTTCGTCAAGCTAGTTGGCTTGGATGTCATTGTATCTCGTCTCTATCCGAATATCTCATATTCAGGTCATTTAGTTATCTTTTTTTGACTTGGTCGGGCTTGCTGGCTTTGGCTCAGACGACTGTATTAAGCTGGATAAGTGGGTCTCATGGTCTTCTGTTAGTAGGCACTCTTTCATCGTACTCTTCTCCTTTGAACTATTGGATCTTCTCAGGATAACACTGACACATTTTCGATACACAAGCTTACGTTCGTTTATTAAGAACCCATTTGAGCTTGAATCAATTATTTTAGCACCATTAAAGCTCAACGCATTCAAAATTATAGTTGTTTTTGCTTGGTTGAGCATGACTGTTTTGCAAACATAATTGGGGCATTTACATGCATCACACACAATTCTTATGTATTTACATTTCTCACATCCAAACATTTATAATTACACACATATCACTCAAATCCTATATACCACATAAAAAATAATACCATAATTACCTCATTTTAAAAGTGAAAAATATATTTTCATGCATATGCTTAAAACACATAAGTACTTTGCATGTAGATATGAGAGTTCACTTGAGAGATTTGTAAATAGATGAGAATTTTGTGCTATTTTTGTAAATTTCCCAAAATATTAAAGATCCACTAATGTTTAATACAAATTGGACAAGTCTTTTTGAGCCTACTAATCAAAAGCCTATTGAGCTTAAAAATGAGATTTTAATTGAATGAACTATTAAAGATAAATAAATAAATTAATGAGAAAAAATAATTATCTTTTGATTATGAATAAAATCAATCAAATAAAAATATTTATAATTACAAATTAAATAAATTTCTAACCAAATAAACATATTATCGAACTTTAATCGAGCTTCTAAAAAAAATTTATTCATAATGCTTAAATCATATTATTTATTGTAAAATAAATCGAAATAATAAAGTTTTTAAATTTATTAATCCATCAATTTAATATTCATAAAAATGTTGAAATTTATTCAATTAATTAATTCAGTAATCATTAATTAATAAGTTATAATGAAGTAGTGTTAAAAGGAACTTAAATATTGTGTGCATTAAATCATATTTGGCTTTAAATATAGAAATTGCCAGATTATGTTGAGTTGCATTCTGACACGTCTAAATGTTGCATGCTGTGTTTATTAAACTTACTTTTCTGAGTATCATGGCTGCAACCGACATAACTCGGAAAAGGAAAATATAATTAGGTTGGTCAAAGAGACTATTTGTAAGAAAATATATATTTTTTATTTGCCTTAAAATAGGAACAACTATCAGCAATTAATGCTGACTTAATATTTCATAATTATGTAACATCACATTTTTTAATAAAACTAAAGAAAATAGTAAAAGGGGGCATTTATTTTCATAACACCAAATTGTTTTGTATTTACATGTCTAACACAAATATTTCACTTTCTATATTTATACTGTTTAAATTGAAAAAATATTGCATCACGCCAAGTGGAGGTGACAGAAACAAAAAAATATCGGTTCGGTAACATAGGAGAATATTTCTCCAGTATTATTTTGTGTTATTAAGGTGTTATTGTATGTCATTCAGGTGTTATTGTGTTCTGAGAATATTCTCGACATTATAATAATACAATAACACATCAATACCACTTGAATAACGCATAATAATACCTGAATAATACACAAGAATAGTTGAATAACACGAGAGGAATATTCTCTTGAGTTACCTTAACAGATTTTATTTTATTTTTGTCACCGCCACGTAGCGTGATTTCATTCGACTCCGCAAGTAACTTTACGTGCGAAATCCTAATGCAACATTTTCTCGTTTAAATTTTTCACAACACGTCAAAAATACTACTATTTTTTACTCTTAAAAGAAAAATATAAACCTTTTCATTCATTTGTAAAAATTATAGTTTAGGAGCTAAGTGTAAAAAATGTATGAAAATTTTCAAAAAAGACACTCTCAAATAAATAAATTGTAAAATGATTTATTCAACTCAATAAAAATCAAACAGCTAAAACGCGTTTAGCCGTTACTTTTTGAACCTTTTCTTCAAAGCCGATTTCAAGCATGCATGAGTTATACATCAAGTTTCTAGAATAGATGACATTTGCAAGATATTTAACTTAATATTTTTTTTTTTAAATCAGAATAGAAAACTAATATGCATTTTGAATCGTAACTCTTTGAACTTTTTCTTCAAAGCCGAATTCAAGCATGCATGAGTTATACCTCAAGTTTCTAGAATAGACGACATTTGCAAGATATTTAACTTAATATTTATTTTTTTAATCAGAATAGAAAACTAATATGCATTTTGAATCGTAAGTTGTCACTTATGAACACGTGTCGAGAGTTAGAGCAGAAAAGAGAGAAAGAGAAAGTAATTAAGCAAATTTCAGTATAGTACACGAGCAAGAGAGAGAGAGAGTAATTAAGCAAATTTCAGTATAGTACACGAGCAATTAGTCCTTTTATTCGTCATTTTGCCTCATATTTATAGCAGGGTATTTGTATAATTATAGAAAGTAGAGAACAGTGATGGAAAGCACCTTTAATACGATAAATTTTGTCGATCTTATACCAAATCTGTGTTATAATTTGAATTTGAATATGATAGTAACCAACTAGCTTACGTGTTTTAGCTCAGTCGATTGAGGAGACCGATCAGATGGAAGTCCCGTCTGTCAAAGTAAAAGACCGGTCGGTCGACTAACTACGATCAGGCGCCCTTATAAGGAGCTCTTAGGGCGACCGAGACGACAAACATGGTTTGTCGTTTGATTCCTTTGTCATAGTATGCGGTTGACTCCAATTGAGTGGTCGGTCATGAAATGAACGGTTCAGATCACGTTCTTTTGATCTGACGACTCAATCATCCAACCACTATTCTGGGCCGCTCGATTGTTTTGAGATTTGTGCAGGCAGTTCTACTATTTTAATGTACTTATTTTTTGCATATTTGGTAGAGCAATCTGTTCACCTACAAGGTTGTAATCAACTTTTTGTGAGCAACATGATAGTGGCCAACTAGCTGAGTTTGCTTTCTCATTAAAACTTTAGAATTAAGCGTGCATTTTAAATGATTATTCTGATGCGTCATATGGCATTCCATCATATTTATTTATACTCATGCATCCGCTCTTTTCCTTCCTTTCTCTGTCTCAGTATTATTATGAAAAACGTGAAAAAGAAGAATGAAAAGAACTTTTTATAACTCTAATAATCGCAATATACAGATGCTTCTTTGTTTGACGAAGCATGCACACATTTAAATTATATATATATATAATATTTGAGCAAATTTATACAAATTTATATTACATTGCGGTGGTAATATAATTCATAAAAGTATAATTAATGTGCACTGGTTATGGATTAGTTGATACCATATAGAATCCTCCTATCATAGAAAAAATATTACATCAAGACGAAGGATGCATCTGGAGTCTCATGGGGGGCGTCACGTGTCAAGTGAACCCCACAAATTTTAACACTGACCAATCCCAGTGTATTACAATGAGTCCACCCGAATCCCACTGTTGGACTCTCGATGTAAATTACGTCAGGAGTCCTGACGTAATATTTTCTTTTTATTCTGAACATACTCTAATTATTGATTTCTAACATAACTGACTAAATTTTTGAAAAAAAAAAAGCAATAATGATTTGAGACATGTAGATACGCACCACACAATTCTTATATTTACATATTTAGAACCTAATTTTTCATATTAACATAAATATTGCTCACATATTTGACATTACATTAAAAAAAAATTCACTCACTAACTAAAAGTTAAATACTCCATTTATTCATGTATAAATTCTTAATAATAAAATTTAATAATTGCAGATATGCCAGTTTGAGTGTTAGATATGTAAATGCATGATAATTGTGTGGTATGTATGCATATTCTTCTTAGGTTCCGAGCTGATATCGTTGCATTGACACGCTTCAAATAAACTTATTCAAAAGCCACATATGAAGAAGCGGTGTTAAAAATTTAAACTAAATAAAGCAGGACTACTCTTTGAATCGCTAACATTTTTAATAAAAAAAAACCATCCAGACATGGAACACCATCTAATATTTTTTAGCCAGGCTCCTAACGTAGCTCTACGTGCAGACTCTTAACAGTATATCATCATGTGTGCTATATTGGGTCTACCTAAAAAATATTAAAGTTGAACTGCGAACTCTGCAATAACCTAAAAATAATCATAAAATAAACTCCGCAGTGAGTTTTTCTTCAATAACTAAAAAATAGTTATTTCTGTATTATTTCGGGGTTATTGAATTGTAATGTATGATTTTTTTTTCAATAACTTAGAAATAACATCCGCGATATTATTTCGGAGTTATTAAAGTGGAACAACGGGGGTTATTTTTGGGTTGTTGAAGAATAATATATGAGCTCTTCTTCAATAACCCAAAAATAACCTAAAAATAACCCAGAAATAACCTTCACGGTTTCACTTCAATAACTTTAAAATAACCTCAGCGATGTAAAACTAGTGACGACATATTATTGGAGTCC
Source organism: Phalaenopsis equestris (assembly GCF_001263595.1). Classification (NCBI taxonomy): domain Eukaryota; kingdom Viridiplantae; phylum Streptophyta; class Magnoliopsida; order Asparagales; family Orchidaceae; genus Phalaenopsis; species Phalaenopsis equestris. The sequence goes on from NW_018164875.1 coordinate 913,764, forward strand.
ATACATAGAGCTATGTAGGAGTCTGGACATAAAAATTTTAGCCATCTGAAACGGCAGAAGAGAGTATCAGACGCTTCAAAGAAGTTGATCCGAGAAACGAAAGATCGGAGTTCTCACAACTGTTTCTACGACCAAATCGAGACGAAACACGTGCCCAAACAAGCCCTAAGTGAACGAATATTCATAGGCTGCATGAAAAAGTGAACAATATGGGCGTACATAATCCTACTCTATGTTATGGTACCGTTCGTCTCAGCTGTCGTTGTTGGTGTAATCAATCAATGCTATTGTACAAAGCAATAGTAATGAACCGTTGCAAAGCTTCCTCATTATAATTTAAAATAAAATAAAAAAAAAACTAATTATTTATTCAATGATGAAGACAAATATTTGGGAATAGTTTTCTTTGTGATAGCTGTCTCAAAATAATTGCCAGAAAACAACTTGCCACCAAATTTTTAATATATTTTTAATAGACAATACTTAACATGTGCAATGGACCCATTCAAATAAGAGATAATTTATTGATATAAATCAAATAGAGCTATTGAAGGGTCTAAGCCTTTGCAATAATAATTGCAGCTAAGCTCCATTATGAAGAAATACTTTTCCATTCTGTTCTGTTTGTTTGTTTTTAGTAATTTCATTCAGCTTCAATTGGCTGCATTTCCCCTTGAATGTTTAGAATTACATATGTTGTGCGAGCAGATAGCACTTAGGTCCCGTTTGGGATATCTTATAAGTGCGGGCGACGTTTTGAAAGCACGTTTCAACAGCTTATTTGAAAAAGCGGTTGGGTTTTTACATGCAGGCCTCGGGTCGAACGCTGCGGACCGGGTTTCAGGATAAACTGCTTATCCGAATAAACACAAGCTGCCCCAAACACACCTTTAATTTGTACTACAAAATGAGATTTTATACTATTTTATATAGATAATAACATCAGTAAAAATTGTTTATTTTTATTTCAGTAGATTTTAAATCGTTGTAATTATTAGCACTGACTTTTAGTAGATATTTTAAATATTTTTATAAATTGTTTAGGTAGTTAATTAAAATATTATCCTTAGAGTTCAATTATTTTTCCCCATACATCTCATGCTTGGTATTAAAAAGAAAAAGAAAAAGTTTTACAAGGATGGTAAAGTATTTTAACATACATATTAGGCTGTAAAAACTGTGGGATTAAGATAAAAACAATTAATTAACGGTAACAGTAATATAATTATGAGCTTGATAAAGCATTTTCTAGCAGTAATTTAAAAATTATTGTGATTTTAATGATTTAATTATAATTATAATAGTTTTAACCTTTGTTAATTAAAATAGGACAGGATTTGCGGCAACTCTTAAAAGACTTCTATATCTAATGCGCAAGCCATCCTCATTTTGCTCAACTAATCTATCTGATGGTTGTTGCCTTTATCATTCATCTTCTAGCATTGTTATCTTCGATCTTTGGTTGGTATGTTTTAATTGAAAGTTGTTTTATAACAGCTTTTTTTATGTTCTTTTTTTTTTTTTTTTTGGTGGGGTTAAAATTTTAAATATGCGAGCCACTGAAAAAAGCATTTGAGCACATCACGATATAATAGCACTTCAAAAACCTATGCCAAAAGGGGAAATATTATGTGCAGAGTCCGGATGCAACTCTGCCATTGCCGGTTGGTCCCAAGCCCGGATGTGAAAAGTGAAGGGTTGCGTTAGTTAGTCGACAGATAGCGTAAAACTTGTCGAAATTAAATTATGACATGAATCCTTTTTAATATTGTGTAAGTGCTAGGACATTCCATGAAAGTGACACCCTGTATGATCTGAATGCAGTGAAAAGTGTGCAAGGGCCGCAATATCGGTGTCCGGGTATAGTGTTAATAAGCAAGGGTTCTCATATTACGGAAGGATGCTGGTAAAAAAGTTAGTTCATGAAAAAAATAAAACTAATATTAGGATAGGATCTTAGAATATAGGTACTCTCACTATGGTACTATATTAAGGAACAATTCTAAGGATCTCATTATGGTACTATATTAAGGAACAATTCTAAGGATTAAGATAAAACTCAAAAACTGATTTGTCAACCTCATTAAAAATAAGATCAACAAGAGGACTCCATAGTAAAAAGAAAAATAGTAGAGGCAAAAACTCTAGAATTACATTGTGTTTTCATTCATTAATTATTGTCTTCGATGTTTATAAAGGTTGATAAAAAAGAACGGCCTCTCCATTTTACCAGTTTCGTAGCAGGAGAAATTTAAAATATTTTTTTAAATGATACTAACAAAATTGTAAGAGGTGAATTATCTAGCGTTGAAGTTTTTTGGTGTTAAGTTAGAGCGCTTGCTCTGCCTATAAAAAAAAAGAAAGAAGAAAAAAAATGTGTTTTCAACAATTAGTAATGATGCGTCATCAACAAATATTAATTATCTCGCACAAAACTCAAGGCATGTTTTTGAGGAGAAAAATTTACATTAAAATTCAAGATCATACAGAGCTTTAAGTTCAATAAGTTTATAGTCAAACTGGTCATCTCAATAAGATGAATTCAGTTAAACAAAAAACTATTACAATCTGAGACTGATCAAGTTAAGATTAAGCAGTTAAAGCACATTTAAAAGCTTAAAATGAGAAATTGGGTGGTTAAATTAAATCCAGATTTGACATATTTATGTTCAAATCGAGCATCTCAGCGAGAGGAATCCAGAGAGACCAAAAATCACCCAACTTTGAGTTCATTAAAGACATTAGATCTGAAAAAACCTATGATCAATAGGAATTGACATGGGTTGTTCGATCGGGTGGTTATGGGAGTGGATGAAAATGCCCCTCCTTCAATGGCTATAAATAGACCCCCTCTCTTCACTTGAGGGGGAGAAGGGGGTGGAATGTAATTCTAGTGTTGTTTTGAACTAAAGACTTGACAATAACGCTTGGCATCCGTAACCAACAAACTCTATTGACTCGCTCCAGTCCGTCAACTATTACTGCTCACCCCCTGTTTATGTTTTTTTAGTGAATCTTGTGGTGTAACGAAGTACCCCAAACCTGGTGTAATGAAATACCTCAAATGTGATGTAATGAAATACCCCAAACACAATGTAGCAAATGTAACCTTATTGTCGGGTAATGATGTATCCTAAAAATGGGGTAATGGAGTACCCCAAATATGGTGTAATATTTTTTTCTAAATACATGGAAAATGATGTATCCCAAGTACCATGTAACAAATAATGTTGTATTAAATATACAATGATAACTCTCGGTGATAACTGCTTACAACCACCATATTCAAAATACGATGATTTTTTCTAAACTTTTAATATTTTTTATAACTTATACCAACAAGTGCTGTCTCTATTATAAAATAACGATTTGGAGAAAAGGGTTGCAACTATCAACTGGTTTAACACAACCTTTGGCCTCTCTGGTCAACTAACACTCTTGTATTTACCTATTATTGCCTATGTGGCCAATTAATGCCGTTACAGGCCATTAGATCATATTTGGCTATCTGCTATCTTTATAGCCTTTCACAACAGCCTATTTTGCCAACTAATTCTCTTGTAGCGATCTATTATGGTATATGTGACTAGTACTATTGTAGCTACCCACTTAAACCAAAGTAGCTGATTGTTGTCATTACAACCTTCCACTATGACCTCCATAGCCAACAAATACTCTTACAGCTACCAACTACCGTGGCCTTTTAGACTAACTAACATTGTGACAACTATCAACTACAACCTATCTAGCCAGTTACTACTACAACTTCCCAATACAACCTTTATAGCCAACTGATTCTACAACAACTACCAACCATGGCTTATGTGACCAACTACAACTATGTGTCCAATTACTACTATAGCTTTTAACTGTGGCATCCACTAGTATATGACGCTATTGCAATCCCCAACCAAGTTCTACGTGGCCAACAAATGCTATTGAAACCAATGAATATTTCCTTTATGGCTAACTATCATCTTTGCAGCAACCACTTAAGGTTGTAGCTCAATTACAACTATTAAAGCGAGAAGACTATTGTACAGGTATAGTTATCAACATCATAATTCTATCTTCTCCAATTCGGGAGGAGTGTCGGCCCATGTACTTATAATCTTGTATTGGATTACTTTCATTAAGCTAAACTCCGTGATTTCTTTCCCTTTTTAGTATTTTTTCAAGTAAAAAAATCTTGGTGACTCCTACTTCTTTATTATATGTTTTTGTACAAGATTTTCATACAAAACTAAGACAGTTAATCATCACTATATCGTTGTGAATCTTTAGGCACACACAACAATTACAATTGGGTAAGCACAAATTATACATAAAACGTTTTTATTTCCGAAGGATTTTATAAATGATTGAGAGATGATAAAAAAATCTTGTTTGAGTTCTAAGATTTTGAAGACTATTTTATATCGATCTTCTTTCATGCAGTTGAAGACATAATCAAAACATGATTAACGTGTTTTGTGTTTATTAAAGTGACTTATTTTTATGTGTTTTACTTGATTATTGTCAAGAAAAATAAGAACAATATTTTTTATATGTTACTGAACTTTATTCAGCTATCCATTAAATAATTGAGAGGAACCAAAATTCAGCTATCCATTAAAAATATATTGATTCATTTAGATAAAAATATTCAGTCAGACCATATTTTTATCTGCTAATGTATTTCAGCAGTTTTAATTTATATGAAAAAGTAACCCATCTTGTAGCCTAAGCTCATTGAGCTGTTAATTTTTTATTATGATTTTAAATATTCATTTCATGCATGAATTATATATCAAGTATCAAGTAATCATGACATTTTCATAAGATTGCATCAAGATACTTTGATATGTTTTCTATATAATAAAAAAATATAAAATATAAAAAAAGTATTTAATATTAGAGGATATTTAATTTAATTGATAAAACAGACCATGTTTCTTATTCTTATTGTATTACTTTCCTTATCCTTTAAACTTACTTATTTATCTTATCATTTTATAACAGAGGTATCCGGATATATATGAAAAGGAATGACAATGCGTCTAATAATTCGAGTACCACAACCTCAATCGGGAGAAATCGAACCGCAAACTAGAGGGGTCTTACAATTGACAAACAGATGCCCGACCAACTGACCTCAATACGCGCGCGCGCGCGCGCACACACACATATATAGCTAAATACACTGCATGTGCTGAAAGCCAAAAGAGAGGAAAACTCAACCAGACAATGCATATGCCAAAGATGAAGTGAGAGAATCGATACATATGTAAAGAGATTCTCTCACTTCATCTCTGGCATATGCATTGTCTGGTTGAGATTTCCTCTCTTTTGACGTTCAGCACATCAGTTCATGGAGACTATTTGGCTATTCTTAGATAACATACCAAAGTGGACTGTAAAGTTGACCTCATGGCTCATAATTTCTTGAACATTAAAGTTGTATATTTTTTTGTATCCATATGCGCATTAATCATTACAATATCAGAGCTAAACATATCTTCAATGTTCGATGAAATTTATGGTCTTAACCTCGCTGTACCGACAAGAAATGGTGGACGCCAAGGCCAGCTTCATGTTAAAAATAGTAGCATCTTCGCACATGGGGGAATAATGCAGACAATGAGGTTCATAGTGTGGCTACCAAAAAGTGTTGGAGGTTGATTTGACAATATCTTTTTTATATTTGTTGATTATGTTCATAACATTAGATTTCTTTTACACATATATCATTAAGTTCGTTTGAATAAAAATAAAAAATTTCAAATACAATGGTTTAAAGTTTTGTTAACTTTGTGACTGTAGTAGACTGTACTAAAGTTAATCCAAGGATAAGCAGGATAATGAGACTAAAAAGTAGGTTTTGCTTGACTATAGTTAAGTTGAACATTGGGGATATCCTTATTCGCATTTAATACCTCATATTTATGGGGGTTGGTTTTTATAAAATGAAGTTGTTAGGCCTATTTCTTTAATAGACCTCTAGTCACATATAATTGTTTTATTGGTCAAATTCCACTAAAGGAATTAAGCAATTTTGCGACAGTCAAATCGGACGCAAATGACATTTTAGTTCTTTCATCTTATTTGCGTTTGGTTTAATTACATCAATTTTGGTTCGAAATAATCCGATGTAAGTAAATTGTGTCAGTTTTTACATCGCAGTAGCGTTGGATTTGTTTAGTGTTTACGAGCGTCGAACTTTGTGTCTGAAAACATCGAGCGATAAGATTATTGTCAGATTACCATCAATTTCTGCAGCGGATAATATCGACCAACGACGTAATATTATTTGTTGATTTAGCATTGAATTTTTGGACACAAAACGGATAGTAATCTGATGCAAACTTGTATCACAGAAAATGAATTACATTTCCATAGCCTGCACACAACATACAATCCGATCTGATGCAACTTGTATCACAGAAAAAAAATTCAGAAAATGAATCACATTTCCATAGCCTGCACACAACATACAATCCGAATCACATAACACATTATATCCAAACATATCATAGATCAAAGCTCTAAAAATTTCATTAAAGAAAAGAAGATACTTTAACAAATTGTCTCAAATAAAAATAGTAAATGTAACAAAAATTTTCATAATAACGTTCAAAATAATGCTTACAACTAAAAGAAAACATAAAAACAAACTATTCCTCCTCCTCCTCCTCCTCCTCTACAGATGTTATTGGCCACCTACCCCGGTGACCTGTTAAAGTCTTTGCCATGCACGTTATAGAGTCATCGACCTTATGTTTGTCTTCTAGCATCTAGTCACACAATTGGTGGATCTCTTCATTCATTGTGATCATTTGCCTGGCAAGCGCCTCCTGGTCTGGCTGCAGGGAACAAAGGAAACTCAATACGAGACCATAAGAGAGATCGACATTGAAAAATATGCCTTTCGCTCTAAGACCATAAACCCTTCGCTTCTTCTTCCTTACCGCCTGGGTCCAAAACTTGCACTCGGACTGTGCAGTGGTAGACTGACTACCACTGATGGTGGTGGAAGAATGGGCCTGAGTGCTGATCCCGAGTGTTTATATGCAACGGTAAAAAAATGAATTTAATTATAATTTTCACTTATATTTTTTTATTTTGCAACAGAACCAAAATCTTGATCCTCAAAAAAATTTTTAATTTATATAAATATTGGGATACTACACAAGTATACATATCGTTATCAAGTAATATAGAACTTTTTTATTAAGATCTGAATATCAAACCCACAGAGAAATTATGCAATATGCACTATTGAATAACAAACTTTTTATTCTAAAAAGACAATTCCTTAAATTGTAGATATTTTCACAGTATTAAAATTCAAATCACTTTTTTTTGGTATTTTTGATATTTTGACAAAACAATATCAACTAAATAAGATAACTTGAGTTTATGAAAAAGAAAATCACTTAATATGAAAATACATTTCTCCTTATCAGAATCAGTAATAAATTTAGGAATTATGTTGTGGAAGTATGCTAACTGTGTTGTGCCAAATAGGAGCAACTAAATTTTGTACCCTTACTAGAGATGATATAAAGAACATTGGCTAATTTAAATTTCGAATAATTCTGAAGACCGACTAGCCAGGAAAGATACCAGCTCTCACTCTAGAGTTCCCTCGATTCCCTCCATCTGGGGGCTAACATCTCATATCAGAACCTACTCTAAATCTACACCCTTCAAAGATTATTTTCCTAATTATTTGCACTAAATCATGTGAATTACATTCTCATTCATACAATCTCATGTGATTCTTTCCAATTGTTGACTGAGACAATATCATCCCGATTCATACATGTTCTCACAATAAATTTTAACATATGGATAGACCAAATCAAAAAGTAAATGAAGTACATGGATTTCAATCATCACTACTTCTTCCAACTTTAAATATCATTACTCTCCACAACTGCCATCCAACATTTTTAATTACTTATCATTTTAAGGAGAAAGATAAAGAAAACTACTCAGAATCCATGGAGAAAACAAAACCACACTTTAGTTTAAAAGTAGAAATCATTGTCAAAC
>NW_018164875.1:922609-927395 GCF_001263595.1 Phalaenopsis equestris
AATTTTACTTACTATATTATATCCTTAAGCTTAATAGTTTCTCAACTCGTATACTTTAAAAAAGATCAATTGTGGAACCAATTTTTTATTAGACACTAATCCTCAAGCTTCTCCTCCCATACTTTTTCTCCTTGCTTTTCTTTTTCTTTTTCTTTTTCTTTTACTTTTATTTTTATTTTTAATTTTCTTTTCTTTTCTTTTTTATATTTCTTTTTTTATGCAAGGATTACTACATCTGAATAGGCCTTTAATGGTTTTGAATTCCACTTCTTCTTTCCTAAAGTAAAGTCTTGATATAAATCTTTTACTTAAAAATATAATACTAGTTTTGAAAATTATTTTCAACAAAAGAAATTTAAGTATTAAAAATAAAAGTCTAAATTTCTAAATTTTTCAAAAATACAATTTTTCTTACTAAAAAAAGTTACACTATATTTAACATTTTCTACACTAAAAACTTTTAACTGAAAGTTTTTCTTCATTACTCAGAATTTTAACTAAATTTTCTTACCCATTAATAAAATCAAATTTTACTTCTCTGATATAACCTCATATACATAATCATTTTTCTTTTCAAATCAAATTCACTTGTAGCACATTTGAGAACAAATAAAATTCAAGCTTTTGAAAATATTTTTCACCCCCCCTAAACTTAAATTTTTAACAGATTAAATAGTTTAGCAACAAATATAAATAAGCAAGAATGAAAATTTGAAATAACATGCTGACAAGAATTTTTATACCCTAAGTGAAAAATTCATTTTTTTGTATTAATTTTCTATCATTTTCATTTTAATTCAACTTGTAGAGATTCAGTAGATTTCTAAGTAGTGGGTACAAACATAAAAACACACTAACACACTAACTTTGATCCAGTCTCAACATAAAAACAAACACACTAACATGATAAAATAAAAATACAGGGTAACAATTTTCTAAAATTAAAGTTTAAAACTAAAGTTAGAAGATTTTCAACTTTACAAAATTCTTAACTTTTCAAAAGACATAGAAATAAGTTTAATTCTAACTAACTAACACAATAATTAACACACAACAACAATTACTACCCTAGAATTTTAAAACAAACTACTAACAAAACACAACATCCCAATACAATTAAACAAAATAATAATCTCACACATCACAAAATCCAAACCAATACACAAACATAAATGTTTCAAGTCCAAAACATAGAAATAAACAACACATCACAAATCTCAAGTCCAAAGCACATTGTCTAACACATATTACAGACATAAAAATAAATCACTCAATCCTCCTCATCATCATCTTCAGAATCACCGCTATTCCAGACATTTGTAGGCTCATAATCAGGGTATCTAGGATATTGAGGAAATTGCACTCCTGAGTTACCCCTAATGAGGTTTGCTAGAGATGAGTGAAATTTCTCTTCATAATCACTTTTTCTTCTGTTATACCCATCAATGTGGTCTGCAAAGCTTTTTAAATTTCTTACATTATCGGTGGTATAGTTTATATTGTTCATCATCCTCTGTAATAATTGAGTTTGAGTTTCTGTGAACTCACCTCTAGAAGTAGATGGTTTAAATGTAGAAGCAGCAGAGGTAGAAGCAGCAGACATCTCCATTCCATAACTCTGTGAAAATCCTCCTCTCTAACCAAAAATTGAATGCTCAGAATTAAAAAATAGAATGCTCCGAATATGACTTCACATTAAAACTAGTAATTGGCTTCAAAGGCAACAATACTTCCTCCCAGCTATCATATCTCTCTCCTGCCTGCTAACATAATGAAAAGATCAAGGAAGCAAATCCCAGACCTGCAATAGTAGTGGCAGTGACAGAACTGAAGATAGTCTGATAAATCAACGCTCCAATGTTGATGAGCTTTCCTTCCTTGATACAATAATTCAACGTCTCCCTCTCTCTGGTAACTTCTCTGAGATGATTTGTAGGTATTAGATGGGCTGAAATAAAATAGTGTCATGCCTTCGAAGGTGCACTTAACTTTGACGTGGCAAAGTTGACTCTCCTCTCATTTGTGATCTTCCAGAGTCCTCTTCCAATAGTCAAATAGGAATTAATCTCATCTAGCTCCGTCTCAGTAGGACTATAGTTCGTATAAAAACATTAAGTTTCAAGTGATAGATGGTAAAACATATTGATTACCTCCGGTGAAAAAGGTACCAATTTTCTTCGAACCATAACTCGATCCTCTTCAGCTTCAGGGATGTTTACATAAGACTTCCGAACTACAGAAATAACTGCCACAATAGAAAAATAGAAGAATAGTTCCCACTGTCAACAAACTTTCAAATCTTCTACAGATCCACCTGGATTTTTGAAACAACGCTCCTGGATAAGCTTTTGTGATTGCAGAGCATCACTGTAACTATCTTGAGCTTTCGAACTCATAAATTTTCTCAAATCGAAATGACCTTTCCCTTTGCTCCACTTCATTCTTGGTGTCATTCTACAAATTTCATAAAATTCCACAATAACTTCAAAAATCAATTCTAATCCACTAAACTCAACTCCTATAAGTATAAAATACACTTCCTATGCAATTTCCATAGATTTTTCCTCTTTTTTCACAATGAATAGTGATCTTTGTGTTCTTCTAAATGTATTCAAAATACATGGCAAAAATCTAAAATTTTAATATAGAAGTAAAGCTCTTACCTTAAGAAATCCAAATCTAGCAAATTTTGCTCAATTCCACCAAGAAACCTCCACTTAGTGGCTTGCCCTAGCTCTCCAAATCCCAAATTCGAGAGGAAGAAGATGACAACGAGGGTGAAAATGGAAATTTTCAGGTTTAATTTTTACTTTTAACCTTTTGCAAATCAGTTTTCGTGAACTGGCGCTTAAGCACAGGTAAGTGGCGCTTAGGCACCTGCCTCTCGGGTTACATCGTGCTTAAGCACGAGAATGTGGTGCTTAGACGCCAGTGCACGATTTCTTAGATTTTTAAACTTAAAAAAATGCACTATTAGCCTAAGTATACCACTCCAAAATGGTCTCATAACACTTAAATGACTATTTTTATCTCCTACAACTCTCCTCTCTCTCAAACTTCTTCCATATAACTTAATTCAATTCAAGACAAAAATAACACTAATTTTTCACAAAAACAAACATATACATTCATTTACAAACTATTACAAGTACATGTAACATTTGATTCTCACTCCAAATAGTCTCGGATGAGAAAATTTTCTAATTACAAACACTTAACAAACTTAAACAATTAGACACATAAAAGTCATAAAAGTCATAAGTCATAAACACTAAAAACAAACACTAACATGTAAACACAACGACTCCTACAAACAAACTCAAAAACGAAATTTAATTCCACTCTTCATTTGATGGGACAAACTCTGAAATTTAATTCCACTCTTCATTTGATGGGACCAACTCCAGTCTTTCATTAGTCTCTCCATGGGCAATAAGAATATAAAGTTGATAAAATGGGCTGTGGTGACGAGCTCTGATACTATCTTCTTCAATCCATTTTTGTGGAAGATACATCTCCTTATCCACTTCCTCTATATAACTACTATGGCTAAATTGCATTTTCAATTGCCATCCAATATTCTCAAGCTGTGCATCAATCTCAATTACCTTTGTTTTTAGTAAAACCATGATAGTCTTAATTTTGTTGATCTTTTCTGATATTCCTTCAATACTAACGGCTAAGAAACCGTTATACATCTCTTGTGCACTTTGAATAATGAATTTATTCGTCATGGTCTCTTCCTTCTTCTTCAAATTCATCTCCCATGAAGACATCTTCTCAAATCTCTCTCTCACTTAGACTTTTAGGGTTAAAAATGATATGAGCTAAAATTCCTTCACAAAACCTTTCTATTTACAGGCCTAAATCCTTCTAATAACTTCTAGGCATGCCTTGGAACTGTCTTGGCACGATTTTACAAACCAATTGGCGGTTAAACCTACTAGAATCTTAATTTAGCACATGTTTTTTAACTATCGTGATTAAGTGCCGAATATGATTAAGTGTCGAATATTGGCGCTTAAGCGCCAATGCTCAATTTTGCACCAGTCAACTTAACGTCCAAATTCTCATTCTAACAAGTCTAGGTTACTAAACAAAGTCTTAAAATTAATACTAACACATAATAGTCTCAAAAATACTACCCCAATTTTCTTAAACACACACAAACAACAATCAAAGCAAAAACATACTAAAAACTATGGGTTGTCTCCCACAAAACACTTGGTTTTACGTCATCAGCCCGACATAACTAGTGCTTATTCTGGTTGACCCAACATCATTCCATCATTAAGTTTATGTCGATCCCCTATTAAATAAGGTTTTATTCTATGTCCATTAACCTTAGATATTTTCTCAGACTTAGGATCTTTAATATCCACAGCTCCATAAGGATAAACTTTTATCATAACAAATGGGCCAATCCACCTGGACTTAATATTGCTTGGAAACAATCTTAACCTTGCAAAATATAGAAAAACTTGTTGCCCTGGTTGAAAATTTTTAGAAAGAATCCTTTGATCATGCCTAATTTTCATCTTTTCTTTATAAATCTTGGCACTCTCATAAGAATCTTTCCTTATCTCTTTGAGCTCATTTAATTGCAATAATCTTTTCTCATTAGAATCTTTCAAATTATAATTGAACTCTTTAATCGTCTAATATGTTTTATGCTCAAGTTCAACTAGTAAGTGACAAGCTTTCCCAAATATTAGCCTATATGGGGAAATTCCTATACGAGTTATGTATACAGTCCTATAAGCCCACAAAGCATAGTCAAGTTTGA
>NW_018164875.1:927911-928322 GCF_001263595.1 Phalaenopsis equestris
CAAATAGAAGCAATAATATTCTTTACCCTTACTTGAGATGCTATAAAGAACATTGGCTAATTTGAAGTTTGAATAGTTTTGAAGACTGGCTAGGCAGGGAAGATACTAGCTTTGACTCTAGAGTTCCCTCGATTCCCTCCACCTGGGGGCTAACATCTCGTATCAGAACCTAAAACAATAAACCAAGTTCAGGGCTTTAACCTATCACTTCAAAGTTCTCTAACTCTACACCCTTCAATGAATATTTTCCTATTTATTTGCACTCAATCATATGAACCACATTCTTATTCATACAACCTCATGTGATTCTTTCAAATTGTCGAATGAGAAAATACTAGCCCTATTCTTACAAGTTCTTACAACAAATTTTAACATCTGGATTGGCCAAATCAAGAAGTAAATGAAGTGCAT
>NW_018164875.1:928403-952063 GCF_001263595.1 Phalaenopsis equestris
TATTTTAAGAAATAAAGAAAATTACTCAGAATCCATAGAGAAAACAAAACCACACTTCAGTTTAAAAGAAGAAATCATTGTCAAACCAACAACCAGTCTCAATTAAAACCAAAAGTAGTCTAAAATAAAAGATAAAAACTTATCTCAAGTCCTCCACCAAACTCTTAAAGTTTCTTTGAATCTCTTCTCTTTTACAACATTCTCAAAATAAAACTAAAATAAAAAGGATAAATATGTGGTGCCTAAAATTCTCTCCAACTAACTCCCCAATTTTAGAACTTTCAAAACTTTCATGACCCCTTTCAAAGTCTCAATCTTCCTTTTTTTATAATTCTCCAAAAGGCACCTTAGTATCTCTTCAAAATGTGTCTTGATTCGACGTATTTCCCCAAGAGATGTATCCTTTCGCAATAATTTCCGTCTATGGTGATTGTAACCTCCTATTAAGCCAATAGGTGGCTCAAAAACCTCTTCAAAATTCACAAAAACCAAATTTACTCATCCAATAATTGTCACTGACACTTAAGCGCGGGGCCTTTGGTGCATAGGAGCGACCTTCTCTGTTTAACCGGTGTTTATGCGCCTGATCTGGCGCTTAGGTGCCAAAACACTTTTGCACATTTTTCACCTATTTGCTCCAAATTTGATCCTTTTTCACTCTTTTAAGCATTTTTCACCTTTTTACTTGTATCTGAAAGAAAAATACAAAAATACCTTCTATTAAAGTGCAATATCTCAAAATTAGGTATAAAAATGTGTTTAAAACACTATATATTTTAGGCGTATCAGGGAGCTCAAGAGGAGTCCTCATAGGACTGCTTGGCCTTAGGGTTAACCTTGGGTGGTGTTTTCTTAGTCAGTTCTACACATAAACACTTCCACTTACACTCACAACCTAAACTCTAACCCAAACATGCCTAGCTTGATCCCCTTCTTTATTGGAAACTCATGTGGATGGTCCCTAAACCATTAGTCCTAGGCTAGGGTTTGGCTAAGACCAACACTTGAAGGATCCAAGAGTTCACTTGATATGATGGCTCAAATAGGGTGACCTCATGACTAAAATTCTTAACCAATCCTAATTTTGCCAAATTCTCAGTTTTGACCCTTCTCGGCCCAAAACTTCACTAAATTACCAAATTGGCCACAAACCCTAAAATTTTTAAAAATTCTCAAAATTACCTAATTTCTCAAAATCTTTTCAAAATTTATTTTCAAAACATTCCAAATCACTCAAATTGACCAAAATGGCTCAAAATTTTTAAAGTTCCCAAAATAACCCAAAAATCCCCAAAATTACCAAAATACCCTTCCTACCGAAAAAAATCCAAAGATTCCCAAAATTTTCAAAATCACTCCAAATGCCCTTAAAACTAATTTAAACAACTCAAGTGGGCCCAATTTAACCATATTGACTCATTTTGACCAAAATTCCCAAATTGCCCCTAAATGTCTAAATTCCCCAAATCACTCACAATTTCCACCAAATTGACTTCAAACCTCCCCAATTTCAATTCCAAACTCAAGTTCATCATTCTCAATCCCAATTGAAACCAAATCCAAGCCCAATTGAACCCATCTCAAGCCCAATTTCAATCACAATCCTAAAATACCCAAATTTGCACTTAAGTCGAAATCTCCCAAATTGAACCTCCTAACTCCCAAATTTCCACCCAATTAATGTCTAAAAATCTTCATGAAAATAAACAACATAAAATTGAACCATCAATTAAAACATATCCAACCTAGCCCAATCCAAACCCAAGTTTAACCCAAATGCCCCAAAATTGACCATATGGCCAAATTCCACCAAATTGAACTCCCAAATCAATTCAAAATCACCCAATTGGTATACAAAACTTCTCATGACAATCATCCAAGACAAATTGATCAATCACTTGACCTAAATCCTAGCCCAAACCCAACCTAGACCCAAGTTAAACTAAAACCCAAACATTGGACCCAAACACCAAATTTGAACAAATTAGCCCAAATTGACCAACCCAAGGACTAGTCTAGATCCACCTCGCCTAAAATAGTTGAGCATGAACCAAGAGTCCCATAAATTAGAGGATTTCATCCCAATTTGGGCTAAGCCAAAGATATCTTTGCCACTAGCCATCCCCAAGCCATCTTATTTACCGTTAATCTTCCACTGGCTCAATTGACTCCTCTAACCACTAGATCAGGCCTCTTCGACAAGCCTTTTCATCGGAGAACCCCAAAAACAAGAGAAACTCCATCCTAAACTAAGCCCATTACACCCATCTTATTTGTCCTGGTCCAGTTGGTCATTGGCACCGCTCAGCCTTCCACATAAGCAAATGATTGCCCCTGATTTGAAGCCCAGCGAGCCACCCCAAGCACCTCTATTTAAAGCCCCCTCTCATGGACGAGTAAGAGAGATGATCCAATTTCTTGGGTAGATTGCCAAATTCTCACCAGAGCTTCTCCAAACTTCCCTGAGCTCAATCCGACCATCTTATAGCCCTCCTCCCCACTGCTTGAGCCCAATTCTAAGGCAATTTTTTGTCACTCCACCAAACTCCACCAAACTCCAAATTGAAGTGCAATTAAGCTTCATTAGAGCTTAAGGAGAAGTTTCCCACTGAAAGCCCCCTCTCCTAGCCACTCTAACCTAGGGTTTGACCAAGGCCACACCACATATTGGAGGAGTTCTACATCAGACAATTCACTATAGCCCAACAACACTTCCAGGAGGTTTGTCAGGTCCCAAAGAAGCTTTTTCAAGCACCTGATTAAGGCCACACCTCTCAAGCAAAGATTATGAATTTTTCTCTCCAAATCAAGCTTGGTTTGGTCTTTTATGAAGAAAATTTTAATTTTATAGTTGATAAACCGTATGGATATGTTCGTCTGGACTAGATGAAGGTGTAGGAACAAACCCAAAGTGATTTGGTTGAGTCTAAGAAGAGATCTTAAGGTTTTAAGTTGAAAGGTTCACATGTTCTTGGCATTGAGGACGATGACCCACAACCGTCAGATCGTACGTGTATCAGATTGACGACTAGGATCGCGTCGGATGGAGGAATAAAACATAAAGCGCGGGCTGAGTCAGCGGCTACATGGATGGCAGCATCAAATAGAGGAGCGACCTGGCTTCGGAGCGGCTAAGGTTGACATGGCGGCCATGTGTTTAAGTTGACATTGCATGTGTTATTTTGATTTAATTAATTTTAGAAATTCAAAAATTCATATCTTTGCATATAAAAATCATAAAATAAAGAAAAATACTCAATGAATAAAGCAGAATAATGTGAAATAAAAATTAAAATTATTTGTTGTGTCTCTGATTTTTAATTAATTAAACACTTTCTGGAATCTTTTAAGAAAAAAAAAAAAGAAAAAAAACGTCCTTCCGAAGCGGGCTTTCTGGAATCTTTTAATTTAAATTAAATAAATAATAATCACTATGATTTGAAATTTTTGGAGTTGATTCTTCATAATAATAGAAATGTTCTCTGATTTTTCCAAGATCGGAGATTGTTGACCTCACTTTTGGTTGAGGTCTAGACACTCTATCTTTGAAACCCTAATTTTCAAACCTAGATGATCTCTATCTTTGAAACCCTGATTTTCAAACCTAGATGGTTATTTTTGCTTAGAATAATTTTATAAAAACTAAAATATAAATAAAAAAAAGTATGGGATTAATTTTGGTAGGTTTTTCTTGGTCGGAGGATCCTAGGAAATATATAAAATAGATTTAAGTAATTTTGCGTATTTTTATAGTTAATTAAATGCATAAACTTATAATAAATTAATTAAATAAAACATTATTTAAAATTTAACAAAATCAATTTCTCATTGTAAAGAATAATAATGTTAACTCACTGTAAAAATTTAGAATTAATTTGGAGTATATTTATCACTAAAGTTTATTTTCTAAATAAAATAACACCTTTTGTATTAAAACAGTTATATTAATTTAAATATAATTAGGAGAATTATGAAAAGTTGTTTTCTAAGCTCTTATGATCAGGACTATTTAGGAAAAATAAAATTTATATTAAAAGAAATACTTTATTTTGAGCATATTTCTGAATTAAGAATAATAAAAAAATATAAAAAAATTAAAAATTGCAAAAATACAAAAATGGTCTAAAATGTTTCTAATTGTTTTTTGATTACTTGTGACTCATCAAAATATTTTTCCTAATTTTTCAAAGTTAATTATAATTTTCTAAAAGCTAAAACTAAAAGCTAAGAATTTATTTTCTCTAATTTTCCAATAAAATAATTATAATAAATAAATTAAAAATCACAAAAATGAAAAGTTTATTTACTTTTAGTTCTTTGGATTTAGGGAATTTTAATAAAAATGTAAAAAGTATTTTTTGTAATTAAAACATATTTTCTATTTAATTAAACCACTAAGATAAATAAATAATCTACTAATTAAAATATTATTTTAAAAATTATGAAATTTTGTCTGAATCGTCTACTAACCTAGGTGAACCTCTAATAATTTTCTCATGACTAAAGCTTTACTTTGATTAGTTAAATAAATTAATATTTTAAATATTTTTTTTGAGTTAAAATAATTATTTAAATTAAATAAAATTTTGAAAAATCATATTTTCTCCTCTGATATTTTAATTGTCCCATGAATGGGATACCATAAAAATTTCAAAGTTATTTGTTATATTTGATGAGTGATGAAGTGAGGAGCTCTAGAGGCAGAATGATAATTTTAGATTTTGATGTCTTAATTAAAATTTAGCATTAACCAGAGGGTAAATGGGTAATTTTTATCATAATGAACTCTTTTGGATGTTTCAACTATGATGGGTTAAGAGGTAGAAACTAATTTGCTACCTTTTCTTGATAAGGGTAAAATTGTAATTTTATAAATTATTTTGACTTGGAAGTCAATCTAATTGGATGATAATAAAGTAGTGGGCTTAAGTTAGGATGATAATAATTCACTCACTTGAAGCCCACAAATGGTGATAGCATGATCCTTTGATAAGAATATATTCCATTTTAATTAATATTTTGATAAATGCAAATTTAGCTATGAAATTATTAAGGACTTAGTAGTGAGCTAGGCTTGATATTTGAACTTATATAATGAGGTTTAGAAAAGAAAGACATGACTGATTAACACTTATAAACACTACAAGCCCAACTTTAATGGTGGGTAAAAGAGCTGTAAAGGTATAAAAACATTAAAGGCTTGAGCTTGCCTTAGGGGCACCCACTTACATAACTCTTAAGTAAAATATCAAGTGAATATTTGAAGTACTCCACTCTTGAGATAATTAAAACATTAGGTTAACTAAGCATAGGGTACATTAATTCATTGAAACTAAATTTAAAATTTAGGATGATTAATTGAACACTGTAAGAGAATTTTAGAAAAAAACTATAAATCCTAATAAAATGGATTGGTCTGCTAGATTAGATACTGCTTTATGGGTTTATTTGACAACTTATAAGACACCTAAAGGAATGTCCCTCTATAAATTATTTTTTTAGAAGACTTGCCTCTAATCAGTAGAATTGGAGCATAAAGCTTATTGTGTGATTACAGAGTTTAATTTTAATTTAAAAGATGCTGATGAGAAAAGATTATTGCAACAAAATGATCTTGAAGAGATTAAAAATGAATCTTATGATAAAGCTAGGATATATAAGGAGAGAATGAAAGAATGACATGATTGAAAGATAATAAAAAGAGAATTTGAGCCTGGACATGAAGTTTTATTATGCAATACAAGATTGAAATTATTTCCTGGAAAATTTAAGTCTAGGTGGAAAATGTCATTCAAAGTTATACAGTTATAACAGTCTATCCTTATGGTGTTGTTAATATTGAAGATCTCAAAACTGGAAAGATATTTAAAGTAAATGGGCATATACTGAAACCATATTTTGATGGTCAAAGATCAGTTTTTAAAGAGACTGTAATATTGGATCACCTAGAGTAAAGACTGGGAATGTCGGGCTGACGACATTAAACTAAGCGTTTTGTGGGAGACAAACCAAATTTATGTTTGTTTCTGTTATTTATTTGTTTTTATAAGTAGTATTATATATATTTATGCTTTCTTTATGAATTTCGTGTATTTAAGAGACCTACATATTAATAAAATACATTAAAACATCTTTATTGTCTTATATGAAAAATTTGAGTGTTGTTTGAATTTATAACGAAATGGTGCAGAAATCTGAACTAGCGCAAGAAGCGCCACTACAACGGAAACGATTTTGGACAATTCAAAAGGCAGTTTTTGATGGTTTTTGGTGGGTTTTCTTCCTAATAACTCCCAAAAAATGAATCATAAAGTTATTTAATAGTGAAAAATGAAGGGAAAGTCACCATTTTTCAAATCCTATGGCTTCCCACTATAAAGTAATAGCTAGATATGGAACGTTCAACTGGAGAAATTTCATCAGTTTCGATGCATAAGAAGTTATACGATCGAGTTCTTGTGAAGAAGAGACTAATCAAGGAGCGAAGCTTTGTGAATCGAGGATTCAACACACCGAATACTCGAGTGGAGGAGATTATTGCACAGAGAATCTGAGAAGTACTTTGCTATACCACTGCCATTATATTAGTTTATGTGGTGAAAGAGTTTTACGCTAATATTCATGGAATTAACCAGGGAGACATCTATGATTGCGATAGGTGGGTACAATTCACTCCTTCGAGAATAAACAACTTGTTTATGATTGAAAGCATTCCTATTTGTCACTATGTGGATTTTGTCCCTACGAGAAAGAACATGAATAAACTTTATTGATACCTTACTGATAAAGATGCAAATTGGGAGACTAGAGATAATGGACATGTACATTCTTATTCATAATTATTGAATCCTGCATTAAAGGCATGGCATTTTTTTATTGCATCAAAACTACTTCCTACTATGAAAATCAGTAAAGTGACGAAGGAAAGTGCAATTTTGAATTTTTGTATTCAAACCGGAAAACCTATTGATGTTGGTGCTTTAATAGTAAAGTTTGTTTTGGGTTTAATCATCAATGGATCAACTTCTGGACTGGGCTATCCATCTACCATATTCCTGTTGTGTAGCCGGTCGCAACTGCCTTATGAAAGTTGAGAAAAAGTGCTTGTCCTTTGGAAGCTTATGGACCCAGAAGTTTATTGCAACTGCACAGGAATTGGGAGGAGAACAATATGAATATATAGATGGATCAAATATCTCAAAATTCATCTCCTATTCAGTCTTACTTTAGTTCGAATGCACTTTTGAAAAGGATTAAGAAGTTGGAAAAAGTGGTACAAAATCATATGCATTCAATTGGAAATAATTCTAAAATGCTTGACCATCTGAATTGGAGGATGACGGAACACTTCGAACATACTGGTCATATTGAAGAAGGTTTGGTGTGCATGTTTAAGAAAAATGTTGTGTTGAAGAAGATTCGAGGGACAAATTTTCTCACCGACCTTTTTACAACTTGTACGTGCACTACTAATCCATAGGAAACATTCAAGAAGATGAAAGTGAAGAAGATGTTTGAACTCATTTTAGTACAGAATTCATAGTTATAATTGCTTTTATATGTTATGTGTTTGTATTTGATTTACTTTTATTGTGGAACTTTATGTGTTGTTTGATAAATATTTGATATTTAGGATTCAGTGTTAGTTTGTTGGCTTGATTTCAACGCTGAATTAGATGTGTTGGCTTGAAAACTGTTAATTTGTAATCGTTCAAATTTTAAGTCTAATTATGAGTTTTGTGTTGTTTGTGAAATTATGTGTTAGTAAATTATTTAATTATGAGTATAAGTATTTAATTAAGTTAATTAGAGGTTGACGTGGTGCGGTACGCAATAGATTTTGGAAGAAAATCAAAATCTGAAAATTTTTTGCCTTAGCGCTTGAAGCGGCAATTTCCAAAAAATGCCCAAATTCACTTAAAACCGCAAAATAACCATGTAAAAGTCCATTTTTACTGCTTGGGTTGTATCCTACCTCTAAACCAAGGCCTAAACTCAACTTAGGGCTTCACATTTGGTGGATTTGAGGACATTTCAAAGCCTAAAAGTCTTGGATTTCATCTTCTCTTGGTAAGAGCTTCATTTTAACTTAGAAAGTTTTTATTTTCATCATGGATTTACCCTACATTTTTGAAATCCAAAAATTTTAAAGTTTTTTTTTCTTAAGAAGTTTAAAGAGAACCCATGGTGAAAAGCTTCTTACCAAATGTTCCTACTTCTGGAGTTTGATTTAGGATATTGTAAATTTATTTGGATTTTTTTTGAATTTATATAAAAATTATTATGGCTCCAAGGTCAAAGAAAGGAGATTTCGATGCAAGGAGATTTTTTAATTTTAAGGCTCAACGTAAATATAATACTCAGAGAGGCTCGACGAAGTTGATTCAGGAGAGATAAAAAAAGATGATTATTACTCAAAAATGGAAAACTTTCTGCTACTTCACGGCATTAGCCATTGTTCCTGTGATTCGAGAATTCTATGCCAATCTTCGGGTAACAATGGAAGATCACATTTATGTTTGACGTAAGCGAGTTGATTTTACTCGAAGAAGAATCAATGAACTTCATGAACTGATAAATGCATTTCATTGTGTGTATGCTGCATTTGTGATGACTGATTCATCACTTGATGAAGTAATTGCCTATCTGATTGATGAAAGAGGAGAATGGAAGGTTAAAAACAATCACAAAGTCAATTTCTCCACTTCCATGTTAAATGTTCAATCTAAGGCATAACATTACTTCATCTCTGCAAAGTTGCATCCAACTAATCACCTGAGTGAAGTAACTAAGGAAAGGGCTGAAGTAACTAAGGAAATTTAACAAATGAAAGCAGTGGATATTGGTGCTCTTATTGTGCATAAAGCTCAAAGCATTGCTAGAAGTGGGACAGGTAGTGGTTTGGGATCATTGCTAGAAGTGGGACTAGTGGTTTGGGATATACTGCCCTGATTTTCACTTTATGTGAACAATTAGGAGTAGAATTATGTTGCACCAAATAAAACGCATTGGAAAACCCATTGTGCATAAATTTGAATCATTTGCTGGATTTAGGAGTGGAAGTAGTGATAAACCTTCTACATCAGCTGCAGGACCATCTACTTCTAGCTCTATTTTACTTGAAAATATTATGGAACATTTAATTACTCAACAACCAGATCTTATAGCAATGCAAAATAGAATAGGTAGTATAGAAGCTATAAATGCCTACAATGATGAATATAAGCATAAAAGAGTCCAACACTACATTTCATATGAAGAAGTGATGCATTAGAGTTTCCTACATGCCCCAGCTTCACATTTTATGTGAAAGGAGAAGAAGAAGAAGAAGAAGAAGAAGAAGAAGAAGAGGAAGAAGTAGAAGAAGAAGGAGGAGGAGGAGGAGGAGGAGGAGGAGGAGGAGGAGGAGGAGGAGGAGGAGGAGGAGGAGGAGGATGAGGAGTAAAATTTATTTGGGTTTTGTTTGTTTTTATGCCTTTGTTTTTTTTAGGTTGTATTGTTGATGGTATGAGTGGAACAATTTATGTGTTTAGTTTGTGTACCTATTGAAATGGTATATGTAATAGTAAATTGTGGATTTTTATTTTTCAACATTTTTAGTTGCTTTAGTTTACTATTATGTCTTTAATTTATCTTTTCTTAGCAAATCCTTTGATATATTATGTCATTTAATGCTTT
The DNA here is from genome assembly GCF_001263595.1 of Phalaenopsis equestris. NCBI lineage: Eukaryota > Viridiplantae > Streptophyta > Magnoliopsida > Asparagales > Orchidaceae > Phalaenopsis > Phalaenopsis equestris. The sequence continues at coordinate 938,082 of NW_018164875.1, forward strand.
AAAGCCTGTACTTTTTAAGTAAGCATATGCAAAATATTAAGAGCCAAGTTTCATATTCAGAATCCTCTATAGGTTAGTTTTATTTTTATGCATTTACAGTTTTCTTTCACTTGCAAATTTTTTGTACTACATACTTAACTTATTATTCAAAAACTTAAGTTTTAAGGAAAGAAAAATTTCTTTAAAAGAAGTGAACTAAATTTTATTTGTCCTCAATTAACTATACTTTTAAAATTAATTTAACATGACCATGGATATTAGAGTTTAACTTTTAAATAACTATATTTTTGTTTGTAAATATTATGGTAAATTTAAGTAAAAACTTTACTAATGAAGGTCAATTCTAGAGTTATGATATTTAATATGAAAGAAAAAGACTACGTTTTTCTATTTAAAGTAAAGGAAATTGTATTTTTGAAGTATTAAGAATCATAGAGTTTTATGTAAGAAGAAAAGATGAGACTTTATGAAAAATCTTCAAAGTTAATAGGAATTTATAAAGTGAAGGAATGTAAGAAGTTTTGACTTTAAGAAGAGGATAGTGAAGTACAAAATTATTAAAGGCTATCAAGATATAAAAATTTTAACATGGAAAAAAAAAAGAAAAATAAAAAAAAGAAAAAGAAAAAAAAGAAAAGAAAAATATGTGAGGAGAAGCTTGAGGAGATGCCTAATCAAAAATTAGCTTCACTTGAATCAACTTGAGGAAAAAGGCATTATTACATTTTCTAAACTTGTATCAGAGTATTAGCATCCTTACTAATAAAGTTTTCACAATATTCTTTTTCATATGGATATTCTAAGTATCTTTGATATGACAAATTACAATTCTTTTTAAAATGAATGGAGATTCAGAACACTTAAACTTGATTACTATGTGTTCTTATACCTTTAATTTTAACCTAAGTTATTAAGAGTTTACTTATGTTATACTATTATATTTAGTGAAACAAATTATAGAAGTTTATAAGTCAATCTCTATCATAAGTCATATTTTTATGTAGTTAAAGGGTCACTTGTGGACAAGTGACATTTAAGTTTGGGGGATTTTGATACAAAAAAGATAATGTACTATTTTATGTATACATTTTATGCATATTTTGGTGATATTGTACTTTGAAGAAGAGTATTTTCATATTTTTATTGCAGGTATATCAATTTTAGGAATTTTGAGCAAAAAGTAGCAAAAAGGAGGAAATTTGGAGCCAAAATGGAGATTTTTGTGATCTTAGTGCAAGAGGCGCCATTTTCCAGAGAACTGGAGCTAGAGACACAAAAAACTGGCGCCATAGATGCCATTTTATAGAGAAGCAGAGCGACATAACTAATACAAAAAGTACCAGAGATGAATTAAGATGAAGTAAGGCAGTTTGTGACTATTTTTGAGCAATTTTTGAAGGCTCCAAACAATTCAAATGTCCCATGGAGTGGTTCAATGTATCTAGACACTTTGGACAACTCTTTAATGAAGAGATATGTATGAAAGGACTTGTCTCTTAGTGTTAAAAGATGTGACTTTTGGGGGAAAAATTGGAGGGAATTTTGAATTCATTTTGAAAGAAGGTTAGCCCTAATTAAAAAGGAGAGGAGTCTAGAGAAGAAGGGGGGCGTGAGATTGAGAGATAGGTTTTGGTGTGAGAGAGAAGTTTTGGAGAAGAGAGAATTTTCTTCTAGGGTTGTAAGAGGATAGGGAAGATGAAAAATTTCTTCTTCATTACACTTCAGAGATAGAATGAGTGTGATTGTAAATAGAGAAAGTGCTTAAAGGGAACTTCTAGAGATTTTCTTGGGAAGGAGTGGGAGATAAGTTGTGTTCTTTTGTTTCTTTGTTTTGTAAAATTATTTTTATATATGAAATCTATGTTTAGTCGCCTTCTCATGAATTCTGAGTAGTCTTCTTTATTTTTCTCTCTACAATAAGATATGATTTTGTGAAGAATTAGTTTTATTTTGTAAGATTTTAAATGTCAATAAATTGTGACGATTTGAACTCTGATCTTTATTTACTTTTCAATCTATCCAATTGAAAGGATAAAATTTGTTGAAAAACATACTATCCGAAACGGCTATGCTTTCTACAACAAGATAAGAGTCACATTCAATTTCATGGGTGAGAATGTAATCTATGGGATTGCGTGCAAATAAATAGGGAAATATACGGAAATATACTGGGAAATATACTTTGATGGGTACAAAATTGGATATTTTAAGGTGACATAATAAATCCCCAATTTGTTCCAATTGATTGGAAACTAAAGTGAGATTGTTAGCTCTCATATGAGGGAGAAGTGAGAGCCCTGGAGTGACACCTAGTATCCTCTCATCCTAACCATAGATTTAGAGACCAATCTCTGGATTAATCAATGTTCTTTATGCACTCTCATAGGGTAAGGAATAGAATTACTCCTATTTGACACAGTACAATTTTATAAATGTATTTTAAATGATTTTAATTTCTTTACATTCCATAAACTCATTGTAAAGGGGAAGGATGCTTTCTTAAATTTAAAGTCTTCATTTTAAAATTTTTTTAGTCTTTATAAGTTTACTTTTAAAGTTTAGCAATTAGTTTAGTTAGCTCAGTTCTTTTAACTACATTTCATTTAACACACATTATATTTACTTTATATTTGCTTTGCTTACTTAAGTTTTATATTTTGAGTTTTGTGTTTGACGTTATAACCATAAGAATTTCCAACTCCCTGTGGGATTGATACTTAGGACTCCATTAGAGCCCTTTATTACTTGAGCGATATGTATATTTGTGTTATTATTGCGGGGTTTGGCAGCTTAGATATTTTAAAAGATAAAATTACTTATACTAAATTTATTTTGGTTGGGATTGAACTGCATACTCACTATTAGTGTTGTCATGTATGTAGTGTAATATTGAAAGATATTTACAACGAACATCACAGAAATCGACTGCCGCAGCAACTCTTCGTTAATTTGTTGACTTGCCTTTTTTAAAACTGATTCTTGAAGTTTTTTTTTGTTTTCTAACCCTCCTAAAAGTTATCTCTAGTTCTGAGTTGTAAGGTTCAAGGTCTGCAGCTCATGAACTACACATTCAACTCTAAAGACCACGTCAAACAATCAAATATATATATATATATATATATATATATAGAGAGAGAGAGAGAGAGAGAGAGAGAGAGAGAGAGAGAGTTGCTTCTCTCCTTCCGCGATAATGGCGCTAGAGAGCTTGTTGCTCTCAACGATTATCACAATTATGTAAGTCCTGGAAATGACACTAGAAATTTTGATTAGCTCTGTAGCAACTTGATTGAGCTCCTTAAATTAGGTATTTTTGGACACTAGAATTTCTCACACAAGTATACACATCGTTTCAAAATATAGAGCTCTATTGTGTCCGGATTGTCGATCACACAGAGAAGGAGGAAACAAATCCTTTAGATAAAATTATAGTTTACTGCATTCAGGCTCTATTGTGTCCGGATTGTCGATCACACAGAGGAGGAAATAAATCCTTTAGATAAAATTATAGTTTACTGCATTCAAGTCTTAGTTTGGAATGTCAATTAAGGTGGCTTTTTTAACAACTACCCCTAAATCACAACACTAAGTCTAAAGATAAGCCTAACCAGATCAATTGGTTTGGTGACTATCAAGATATAAAAGTTATCTCTCTCTTATGATTGCATAAGTAGATTGTAGGATCAAATACTTTGAATTGCTATTGTGCCTAGTGACAAATAGGATCATATATCTTGTTTACCCCCTTTCAAGTGCGTAAAGAAGTTTGATTCGACTTAGTAAGTGTTTCTGCCTTTCAACCTAGAAACCCTAATTTGAACACATCAAAATATATTTCCACATCTATTTGCATTGCCCTATGGACTACTTTTCCTTCACCCACTAGTTCAATGTGATCTTTCTAGGTTTTCATGTCATAGCTCTCCCGAGTCATTATGGGCATACAACTAATTTTAACAAATCACTTGACCATAATGATAATTAAATTATGTGCAGACAAAAAATCATCACATTAGTGATTTAAGACCAATTCTATCAGAATCCTAAAATCCTACAAATTCTACTTATTCATCACAAGAAAAAAGTAAAATAAATTTACTAAAAAAACATGAAGAACACCATAGAAATCATCATCATTTACAAAGCAAGTCCACTAAATTTGTGTTTACAGTAAGTACAAGACAAATAGTAACACATTACTTTGCTTTTCTCACCTGATAAGATATGAAAAGTCTCTCCAACATTGTATCTAAATGCTCCATGTAATGCTAAAACTATCACCTTACAAATTTGTCTTAAAACCCGTCACCGATCTCTCAAGCACAGTGAAAATCTATAAACCCTAGATCTACTTATGACTCCTTGACCTCCTTGAGATTTCCAAGGGTTCAAAATGGCCAAGAGTCCCTACTTTGAGTGTCAAAATGTCATATAACTCCCTTCATCATGTTGAATAACTGCAATAACCGTTCTGGCATGTACCGACACCTTGGCGCCGAGTATGTGGTGCCTAGACGCCACCTTCTCGAGTTTCCTAGAAGACACTGCGCCTAGGAGCCCAGAAGGTAGCACCAAATAACTACTAGGCAGCACCTTGGTGCTTAAAAGCTGGAGCTTAGGCATTAGTCTGGTGGACTCCATTTCTCTTCCTTTTTTCCTCTGCTTTGCTCTATTTCAACTTAGATTCGCTCTATGTGCCCTGAATGTTATACTTGCAAGAAAAACAGGAAAATACCTTTCTTTAAAGAGTAATTTCATAAAAAAGAGTGTTAAATGTAAAGGAAATTGAGCATGCTAAAGTACACATTAGTTAGTGATTTGGTCATACCCCTTGACGGTACAAAGCGAAACCAAATCATCATTAACACAGGTGTCTTGGAGCAAAGCCACCTCTCTAAGCGACAAAGCTGACCTTTCATGCACTTGATTTGACCCAAATAGATAGAGAGACTATGTTTGAGCCCTTCAAATGAGAATGATGAAGAGCAAAAAAATTCATACGAAGAGATGGGAGAACAATCACAAAGTGTAGCATCAAACTCCAAGTGAAACGGAACTGTCCCAGAAACCATCCTTCATTTTGGAAAATTGCAGCACGTCAACATGGTATTCAAGAGAAATAAGTACATCAATTAAATTTTATAAAGTAAAAAAACATGGATATTTATCCCAGAAAATATTTTAGAAGTGTTAGTTCTCTGCTTCAACCAAGAGAAGCCTAGCACTAAAACAACCTTTTGTAAAGTATTTTACTAAAAAACTTAAACATGTCTATGCAGCTACCATTAGCATGTATCTGGAGCATTAATTAATTTTCTCATACATCTGCAAGCTCCAATTGAAATTTCGCTAACTCCTCCCTTAGTTTCTTTATCTCTTCCTCCCTCTACATCCCGATGATCTGACTCCTCCTTCTTCTCCAATAAACAAGCAAGCAACCTACAAGACATCCTTTGCTCGTCAGTTGCCCCTCTGTTAATCATAGAGGGGTTGGTAGGATAGTTGACCACTTTCTCCTCACTTTAGGCTTCATATGAGTTGTCTGAACCGGTCTTGGAGTAAGGCCCTGACCATCATCCTTCAATGATAAGTTGATGATCTAGATTGCCTCTTATTCATTAAAAAATATGTATTAGAAAATGTGAGTTAAATTTTTCTAACCATGAATATCAAGTCTCCTCATACCAAGGAGCAAATCCTTCTCAGCCTAATAAAGCGAGAAACTACTCTCATTAGGCCATAACATAGTGGTGGTAGCCCTTTATCCTTCAATTAATGAAATCGCACCAATAGCTTCTTGTCTCTCAGATACATAGTTTTCAATGGCTTCTTGTGGAGGAGGATCGACTTGTTGGTGATGGACCACTGAAGTAGGTTTGTTCGATGAGCCTACAACTTGACTACACAGCCTGCTTCTATGCTTTGATTAGTCCTTCTCCATCTGAAGGCCTTGAAGTGAGTTAGATGACCCCACTCTTTTTCTCTGTTTGACCACATTCATCTTCTCGGAAGCAAAATTCTTCTTTGAAACCTCGCTTTCTTGCCTCTTTTTAGCCCTAGACTTCTTCTTTCCTTCAGTGGCCTTCTTCCCCTTTGACATCTTCTCCCCATCCATAACCTTCTTTGTTTTGGAATGGGACCACGGTGCAAAAAATCCAATGGCCATTCTATTCATATCATCACTTGAAACATCGACTGAAAGCTTTTGAGCACTCATTTTGAAGATTGTTTAAGCATGAACTGACTAAATTACACGTACAAAAAAGCATTTAATAGCAAATGTGTTAATCATGCCTTATTTGTAGTTATTAAAAGTTTTGATTATAAAATAAATGAACATACTTTTACATTTAATTTTCTTGTACTTATTGTAGCTATCACTTTCAAGAAGGGAGTTAGTGAACTAATATAAGTATAACAAATACGCGTTTTCATGAATCTCGAGGAAGCCCAACATAGAAAATGTAGAAATGAGCATGACTAAGGAGGACCCACAAATGGAAGATCAAGAGCCAATCAATAGAAGAATAAGCTTCTATCAACAAAAATCTAAGAGTTCACTAGCAGAATGTCAAAGGATCAGCCTGACCAAATGCAACTCCTCTAAACCGGGTTTGATGGTCGACTGAGTTAATGTCTCCCAAAGTAAACACTAAAGCGAATCGAGCTGAGCAGAGGTATTTTCCTGTCTCTCACCACTATCTGATTCTTGAGAAGAGTTTGGCTTTGATAGCTATATTACGAACTCCCTTGAGATCCTTCATCTAGGGTCGAGAGATAGCCAAAACATAATCATAATAAAGCATCCCCGAAGGATCTTCATCTCAACAAGTAAGCTCCCATCAAATTATGATGATTCACCCTCTATTAAATAACCTAGCCTTGTTGTATCAATAGGATTTTCTTGCTGATGCATTAGTAGTCTATAATTGGCTGGCAGAGCCAATTCAATCGAGTTGAGTCATGCTGACCCGAAGATTGTCAAAGGTCGGTTGACAACCCCGATTCAGCTCAGTCAAACAAACAAGCCTTGCCAAACAAAAAATGACTTATTTCAGCAGATCAAGCCATAGGGTTGCTAAACTGAAGGCTTATACATGTAACATACCTAAAATAACTTATAACACGCCTTTTCAAGCATGGACAGACAAGTAATTTCAAATATGCACCCTCTCCTCTATAAATAAGGGTATCATTTCACGTGAAAGTGATAATCAATAATTTGAATTACTATTTATTATGTTTCTCCCTCTCTGTTTCTCCCTCTCAATCCTATCTTATACTATATTTCTTGAGTGTGATTCACAGACAGGTAAGATTTCAACAATGATAAACTCAATTTAGCATAATTACATGTAACTTAGGGTTTGTTTGGGACAGCTGCAGCTTATTCAACTTATCCAAATAAGTTGGTTATCCTGATAAGCTGCTGATCAACAGCTTATCCTGATAAGTTGGCTAAGTGTTTGGGGCAACTATTTCAAAATGGCTAATTTGTAGTTGTTTATGGATAGATGACTATTCTACCTCTGTTAAGTAATGTTATTTGTAACAGAACTGCATTGGAATTGTATTTGATGCTGTAGAAGCAGAAAACTAATACATAACAGTAACGACAAAAGATCGAGCAAAATACAACAGTATCAGTCATAGTAAGGAAAACTAAGAAGAGCAGAAGATGGAAAGCACATGCTTATCACTAGTCTTCAGAAACCTAATGACATCTAAGAGTTTTTGTCGTTCTTGAACTAGCTGTATAATTATCTTAAAAGAATTGCAGAGGGTATATAAGCTAAATTTCCTAAACTCCTTTTACTTCAAAGATAGTAGACACCATCACTTATTTCCTAGAGTACACAATCCAGAAAATTTTAGCAGAAATTACCTAATTTTCAGAAACCCTATCACTGGAAGGCAAATTGTGATTTTTATAAATCGAAAAGGGAAAATTCTAATGCAAGGAAGAGCCAAGAAGTCCAAACAAAGAAAAGCAGAAGAATCATAGATTGGAGGCAGGAATGGACCTCGGAAGTCAACCCCTGAGTTATGCTTGACGATTAGAGGATTTCCGTATATCTACTTTGGGATGTCTGTGTGTCGCCTCCAACGCCGGCACCAGTCTCACCTTCGCCACTACTCGCCTCGCTCTTTGTGGAAGAGATTTCATTACTAGGCTAGCTTGGCTAATATATAGCATAAACCATACTTTGAAAAACCACAGAACAGTAGAGGCCAAGGAGGGATGTGAGGGAACAGAGGAGCGGACATTAGTGGGGCACGGGAGGAAATACCCGTTGAACGCTCATCCAAGACGCGGGCTGCATGGTCGATCCTGCAACCCCGTTTATCAATAATTCTTCAGAACTAAAAAATCGCATTTCACCATGTTCTTCTCGAACGCACGGACCGAACACCACCGTGGAGTTTTCAAAATGCCGCCCGCGCGGTTCTGCTACCCCAAATGAACCCTTAGTCAATTTGGGACAGCTTTCCGGTTGCTTTTACTTTTTAGGCTGCCACCACAGCTCTGTTTGGGAACTGCTTTCTTATTATTTTTTAGAAATTTTTTTAGTAGAAAGCTTTAATTAACCAGTTATGTCATTCAATCACACATCATGCCTAGCTCACGTCTTTCGAAAAAATAAACTAAGTTTATTAAAAATTAAAAAAAATTAAAAAAAAAAAAAACTCACTCCAGCAGCTCTAACTAACGGGAGTGTGAATTAATAGTTCTCATCCATATGTGTGACTTGCAGAAAAATAACCAAAATAAGCATAGAAAAGGAAACATTCCAACAGGCATGTTATGTAATACTAGACAACCAATATGGCATTATCTAGGGTTTAAGTTCGCTCTGACATTTTATCTTCCTTGTTCAAATCATTCATGACTTTAAGGGAACATATTAATTATATTTTCAGTATAGATTTGATTATGAGCGGGACATTCCAAGTTATTTATATGCGCGTGGCTGGCGAGGGAATTATGACTAATCTCTTTAGGATGTCATATGTCCCCTCTTTCAAAATTGATTGAAATTTTAGGACCTGTTTAGACCAGTTTATAAGTGTGGAGGCATTTTTAGAAACGACGTGATACCATTTAGATCGTGCGTTTTGTCTGCTTATCCAAAAACGCAGTTTCATTTTTACACTAAACACAGGCCGAGGGTAGTTGACCCGCGAGCCGCATTTTAGAATAAAACTGCTTATCCTAAAACACACAAACTATCCTAAACAAACCCTTATTCCTGTGCAATTCTTTGAGTTAAACACATTCTGAAACACAGGCCGAGGGTAGTTGACCCGCGGGCCGCATTTCAGAATAAAACTGCTTATCCTAAAACGCACAAACTACCCTAAACAAACCATTATTCCTGTGCAATTCTTTGAGTTAAACACATTCTTCTCATTCACCGTGTTTTCCTTATTCAAGATGTGCCCTCAATTATTGGAGCTCATATTATTGAACTGCAAAACAGAACTCATCCAAACATTGGAATTCGCGTCAATAGATGGCTCATATTTTATTCATTCATTAACTAAATTCGCTCATCGTGCTTGACCCGTTCAAGCTTGAAATAATTAGAAAATAAAAATTTAATATTAGCATAATATTAGTATATTAAATTTTTATATTTTATTTAAAAATATATATTAAACTTAATTATTTTTTAAATAATTTGTAATTAGAACTACAAATAAAAAATAAATTTCTTTTGCTGGATATGTAAGAGCACCAAAAAAATTCCCAATATATTACTCAAGAGGATTGGAAATATGAAGTTATCCAAAATAGCTAACAACACTTTATGCAATAGGTTTGGCCAAATGTCGTTTTCTTTCTTCTTCCCAAAAAGTGACCCAAAGTGTAATATATGAGATTCGGAACCTGACTTGAATGTATAGAAAAATAATTAAATTTTATGAAGATTTACATACATGCCACTCGACACTTTTATATTTATATATCAGACACCTAAACATCAATTTTTACAGGTATGTCACCTTACATGAAATGGTGTATTTAAATTTTTAGAGGTTAAAATGATTATATTTTTGAAGTGATATTGTTGAATTAAAAATTAACTTGTGGATCACACTTAAGGAATAGAGCGTTGTACAGAAGAGAGGAACAGAGATAATTTTTAGAGGGGAAGAGAAGTAGAATGTGCAATAACTACAGTTTTTTGAGAATGGGAGAGAGAGAGAGGGGAAGAGATGTAGAATGTGCAATAACTACAGTTTTTTGAGAATGGATTCAGTGGTTCCTTCTTGAAGAAATGACCCACCTATCTATAGTTCATTATGGAAGTCTCATTAGTTATATATTTGTTCTTAATAAGGACATTACAAGTGATTAATGCACCATTACACCTTTAAATATTTTTTAACTTGTTCCAGGATTCTTTTACAATTGAACATTGTTGGGTCCATTTCATATTCATAACTATTCAAAGTGGGGCCTTAATGATCCACTGATATTATCATTTGTTTGCCTCATAATCGTTCTGTCGACTGGATGGTTTTCGGTCGGTTGGAAGGACTTTGGATGACCTTCTCGAGAGAATCCCTTATAGGGACCTTCTTATCGTTATGGTGAACTTAGACATCAGGTAGAGAGCATTAAGGTCTAATGGGCTACTCTCTTCCAGACAAGAGAACTTCATAGAGAATGGTAAAGGTGTTTTATGGGACGACCAATAGCAATCCTTGTGGAGAATCCCATAAACAGTTGAGGGAGTTGTTACATGTGACTGTTCCTTAGATTAGGTATATAAAGTTACTTCCTTTGATTGCACTTTCCTTCTGTTGCCCCATGATTCTGACCGAATGAAAGGATGTTTGATGCCTCCATCTTTTGACCATCCTAATGCAGTACATTGGTATCTTCTTAGAGAGAGTTATATTGAATTTTATCAAGATTTGTGGTCATATTTTTTATTAACATATTTAGTTGACTGATTCTTGCACTTCTTTATTATGACAATTGAAATAATAATAAGAGAATTAGATGTATATATTGACTTAATTTTTGCGTAAAAAGTATTTCTAATAATTGAACTCCCTGAATTTTCGTGCATGCTTTCCCTATATATAGGGCATGGTTAGTTCTTTTCTATCACCATTTCTTGTTTTTCTACCCTTCCGTCAGTTTTTGAAAGAGAACAGTAAGGGCTACTGGCAAGAAACCTACAAGAGAAGAATCTATGTTGAGGGCCTTCGAGCTATTGACTGAAAAACTTTATCATCATGTGGGAAAGAAAAGTAGAACCCCAAGTGTACTTGGTTGAATGACATGCTTGAAAATGTGCTAATTTTTATATATATTTTATGCTCATTTTTAATGATATTGCACCTTAATGGAAGATATTTTGCTTGTTTTTAGTTTCAGGTATACGTGATTGAGTTTTGGAGAAAAAGCAACGAAAAAGGAGCAAAACTGTGTCAAATGGAGCAAAGTAGCACAAAGTGAACTGGCGCCTAGGCGTCAGCTTCTGGCGTCTAAGCACTAGACCATATACATGGAAACAAAGAGCACGGGCGCCATGGTGCAAGGGTTCGGCACCTAGGCACCAGACAGTTATTTCAAGCTTCCTGACGATTAACGCCTAACTGCCCAGTCCGGCGCCTTGGCGCTACAATCAATTTTTTTTAAGATACATTGTATTTGGATAAATTTCAAAGGGGCATCTGAAGTGATTCTTGGGGGATTTTCAAGGGTTATTATAAGGGTATGTCTCTTCAAGTTAAAGGAGGTTTTGTTGCTTGTGATGGTTAAGAGAGAGAGGAAGAGGAAGGAAGGTGAATGTGGAAGGAGAGTTGAGAATTCTTCAGAGGAACTTTAGGAGATTTGTTTGGAGAGGAATTTGAGATAAGTGTTTTGTGTTTTTGTTTGAGTTTGTTAAAGTTTATTGTGTAAACCTGATTTTATATTTCAATTCATATATTGTTGTATGTTCCCTATGAAATCTAAGTAGTTTTCTTTTTCTTTCTTCTTGTGATGAGAAATAATCATCTTTAGGATTAGAATTGTTTAGAATTGCTTTTAATTTCAATATTATGATGGTACATTACTCCATACTTCATTTACTTATGCAATTTTGCCAATTCATAAGTTAAAACATATTGTGAAAATATAATGACCCAGGAGAGCTATGCTTTTCCTCAATTAGTAATTACCATAATAACCTTTAAGATGAAGACAAACTAATCTTGGGGTGAGTGCAAATAAATTGGAAGATATGATTTAACGGGTGTAAATTGATGATTCTAGGGTGACAGGTTGTAACCTTATCCAATTTGATCTAGGGTTTGGAACATAAGTTTAGGTTAGCCCCAATTGAGAGCATACATGAGTACTCTAGGGTGACAAACTATAACCTTTCTAGCATAACCAAGGATTTAGAAACTTAACGCCAGGTTAGCCAATATTTTTTATGCAATCGAAAGAGGGTAAAGAATATGTATGCTCATATTTGTCACAAAACTACATTTAAATTTATAAACATTCAATTCATATATTTATTATAATCTCATTGCATGGATATTTAGCGTTTTCTTTAAGTTTAGAAATAGAATTTGTAGGTATTAGTTACTTCTTTTTACACATAAAATTTTGACCTTAATTCCTATATAACTTTCCTGTAGTTTAAGTAGATTTTTATTAAGTTAATAAAAATAGTTTTTCTTTACCTGTGTGATCGATACTTGGGGACCAAAAGAAACTCCTATATTACTTTAAATGATATGTGTTCTTGTGCAGTATCCTTAGTTTGTAAAATTGAATTGTGGAGAAAAACGAGAATTATTTGTTATATAGCACTCAATCAAGAATTAAGGGTGAAAACACATAAGAGCAGTGGGAGTTAAGTTTTTCGTGTTAATGTCTGGGATTGAAATTGAAGTAATTACACACTAAGCAGCAGAAATTGTGTCGAAATAAGTTTTTGGCGCCATTTTCAGGGAAGCGATGAAACTTTTGACTTAGAAATTATTAGTTGAACTGTAGACTTATTTTAGGAATATGTTAGTGTTGTTTACCTATATAAGTGTGTGTATGTGTGTTGAAAACATTTTAAGTATTTTTGCGTGTTTTGTTAATTTTATTTTCTAAACATTTACTTTTGTATACGTAGTTTATGATCTGAAGGTTTAGTACCTTTTGATTCAGAGTTAGAATTAACTATAAGAAAAATTCAAAAACAAAAAGAACTCTACAATTTAGAAAAAATAGCAAACACATCACATAACAACTTTGTTAATCATACAGATGAAAATGATCATCATCAAGTACAAAAACCTTTAAGGGATTATGCAAACCTTACAGGAGATGAAATTCACCTTAGCATACAAACCCCTGTTGTATTAGCTAAGTCATTTGAGTTGAAACCCACTATAATCCAGATAATATTGAACAACAAGATTAGGAAACTCCATCTAAGGATCTGAAATTACACTTAGCTTGTTTTATATAATTATGTGCTACATTTAAGTATGGTGTCTCAAATGAAGTTGTTAGACTTAGACTTTTTCCCTTTTCCTTAAGGGATAAAACTAAGATGTGGTTAAACTGATTAGCACCTAGCTCTATTAGAACTTGGGGATAATAGCTCAGAAATTTCTAGCTAAGTACTTTCCATCTTAAAAACTGATAAGCTTAGAAATGATATTACCTCTTTTACACGATATGAAGGTGAGTCAATATACAAAGCTTGGGAACAATTTAAGGAACTCCTTAGGAAGTGTCCACATCACGCTTGATTATTCAAACATTTTATAATACGTTAGTAGGATCCCTTAAATCTATCATTGACGCTGTTGTTAGTGGTTCATAAATATCAAAACCATGTGATGAAGCATTATTTAATCAAAGAGATGGCTATTGTCGGCACTATTTTTGGTGTGGGGTTTGCCCGTAAGAAGCTGTCGGTCATCGGAATTGAAATCCCGTTGCCCGCTTCGGAAGGACGTTTTAAAAAATT
>NW_018164875.1:958818-963670 GCF_001263595.1 Phalaenopsis equestris
TTTGGGTCATGGAGGGGTATCTTGGTAATTTGGTCATTTTTGACAAATTTGGATGTATTCAAGGTGTTTGAAATGGGTTTTGATCAATTTTGGGTATTTTGGAAAAATTTGGGAATTTTAGCCAAATTTGGGTCCCAAGGGTAGTTAGGTAATTTGGAGGTGCCTCGGGGCAAAAGACCAAGTTAGGCATTTCAAATAGAATTGGATTGATATCCGTTCTAAATAAACAATGGATTAATGTATTGTGAAGATATGGTGTACCCTAGTTTCAAGTCAACACCCAGGGTCAATCCTAAAGCCAAGTAATCCTATAGGGACTCTTCTTGAATTCTCTTATAATGATCTTATCTACTAAATGCTAGAGGTTAAGATCAATATGTGGAATTTCAAGTTGAGTAAAAAGAAGAGTTTTGAATTTCTAATGGTGGGGGTACCTTTTCTAATTTTCTAAGACTAGTCAATAGGAAAGTCCTATGGCTAAACCTAGGCTACTAAAGAAGTTTTCTAGACCTCAACCAAAAGTGAGGTCGACAGCTATGAACAACTTTCAATGACCCTCTGAAAGGGTAAACCCTAAGAAAGTAGCTAGTGTTCATGATACTGATGTAGTCTCTATTTTGGCTTCATAAGTTTCCCCAATATCTAGAAAATTGACTTAATTTGGAATTAACTTACCTCAAACACATCATGTGAGCGAGGAAAACTCATTGGGACAAATGATTGATTCTCAATCACCTTCACCTGAGACTTTAAATGCAATTAATAATAAATTCAATAACCTATACTCTAACTATTATAATCATGGTTGGAAGAATCACCTAACTTTAACTAGAATAAAAACCCTAGGAGTGGAAACTAACACTGGGAAAACAATCAAGATAATTTTGTAGGAAAGTAGAGTATATAGGGTAGTAATAACTATAGACCTTATCCTTGTAAGCTTAACAATAACCAACACTTTAAGGAGAGGAAGTTGCTTATGGAAGAAATGGTGTTACAGATGGGGAATTAATTGCAAAGTCAGAGTGTTGTAATTAGAAATATCAAGAATCAACTTGGACAAATTGTTAACTCCCTTAGCAATAAGCCTCTGGGAATTCTTCCTAGCGACAATGAGATAAACCCTGAAAAGACTAATAAAGAGCAAGTTAAAATTATCTAACTTAGAAGTGGAAGGTAATTAAATGTTGGAATACAAAAAGAGATTGAAGTTTAGAAGATAGAGGAAACTGAAAAACATGAAGAAAATGTTCCTAAGGATATGGAAAAACCTATCTCTCTGACTATAATCAATTTAGAGAAACCACCACATACATTTACTCAGAGACTAGGATAGCAGAAGTTAGATCAACAATTTTCAAAGTTCCTGAAATTATTTAAGAAGCTTACAATCAACATTCCCTTTGCTTAAGCTCTAGAGCAAATGCTCAGCTATTTTAAGTTTATGAAAGATATTGTAAATAAGACAAGGAAGTTTGGAATCACGATAATGTTGCACTTAGTAAGCAGTGCAGCGATATAATTCAAAAAAAGCTTCCTAAAAAATTTAAAGATCCCGGTAGCATTACTATTACATGTGTGATGGGATAAAGATTATGTGAAAAGCTCTATGTGATTTAGGAGCTAGCATTAACCTCATGCCCTTATCAATATCTAAAAGGTTAGGCTTAGAAGAAATTTCTCCCACAACTGTAACCCTTCAGTTAGTTGATCGATTGATCACATATGCAAAAGGAGTTATAGAAGATGCACCAGTTAAGTTTGATACATTTATCTTCCCTGTGAATTTCATTGTTTTAGATATGGTGGAAGATAAAAATTACCAATCATTTTTGGGAGACCTTCCCTTGCTTCTGAACGAGCTATGATAGATGCACGGAAAGGAGACTAAACCATGACAGTTAATGACCATGAAAAAGCACTAATATTTCTATTTTTGGATGGATATTTTGGATACCAACAGATACCTATAGCTCCTGAGGACCAAGAAAAGACATCAACAAGTTCTTATGGAGCATTTTCTTTTAGAATAATGTCTTTTGGTTTATGTAATGCACCTGCAACTTTTTGAAGATGCATGACGTTCATTTTATGTGATATAATTTAGAAATGAATTGAAGTTTTCATGGATGACTTTTCAATTTTAGGAACCTCCATTTATTCTTATTTAGATCATTTAGCGAGAGATTTAAAATGTCGTGAAGAAATAAATCTGGTTCGAAATTGGAATAATTGTCAATTTATCATCACGGGAGGAATTGTTGTAAGGCATAAAATTTTTGAAAATGCAATGGAAGTAGATCTAGCTAAAATATAAGTTTTTGTTACTATAGTGAGAGGAGTTCAGAGTTTTCTAGGACATGTTGATTTCTACAGGTGATATATTAAAGACTTTTAAAAAATTTTCAAATATTTATGTCAACTTTTGGAAAAAATGTGATATTTGATTTCAACAAGGAATGCTTATATGCCTTCAATTTATTAAAGAAAAAAATTAATCACCGCACCTATTATTGTTTCACCTGATTTTGGAAAATCATTTCAATTAATGTGTGATGCGAGTGATTATGATATTGTGTTAGGGCCAAAATATTAGAAGAGTTTAAAGTTATATACTATGCTAGTAAAACTCTTAATGAAGCTAAGATAAATTATACTACTACTTAAAAGGACTATTAGGAATAATATATGTTTTAAATAAATTTAGATCATACCTAGTTGATATGAATGACCATTCAAGACTATTTTAAGGATTTTCCCTCTCATCAAATACAATCTTTGGAAGCTTGAAGCCTATTTGGAGGGGGTGTTTAAGAACTATCTCGACTCAGGGTGAAGAGCCTCAAACATAGTAGTAAGTCAAGAAATGATTCTTGTCCCTTAAGAGGAACCCTTTATAGTTATTCATAGATTGTATTATGAAGAGCATCAGTAAGACTGGGTTGGGTCACGTTCTTTATAAGCATCCTAGGGTTTTGAGAAAGTATGTTTGTGTGAGATAGGGCATATAGAAAAGGTTGGTGGATTGGCCCATAGAGAGGAATTTTGTTATTGTATGGAGGGGGCCCATGTGGGCATATGTGAGGATTTCTCTATTGATGGTTAATCTCATGGCATTTTAACTCCATCATATATTTTTAGTGCTTATTGTTAGACCCTACGAAGGAGCTAAAGAACCTCATTCCTAAACTCCTTTATCCTACGCACCTAGTTCTTTAAAGATGTACCTAAAGCATCTTCACCATCATGATTGTGATTGGTGAGTAGGGAAAAGAATAGAGGCTTGATGCCCAGGCTCTAAGGTTGCCTCTTAGAATGGTGAACATTACAGTGGGAGGCTCTGTTATTTTCAATGTAACATTTGTTAGCCTTTTATTGATTGACACATATTCTGTAAGGGTGAAAGTGCTTTCCCATAAATTGCGCCAAATTGTCACCTGCCATAGAATTCATGGAGGTATAGTTACATTAATTTCTAATTATTGTATAAGAATCAATCACACTCACATAAATAAAAGAAGATTTGATAGAGAGGACACGAGGGGTTTTAATGTTGAATTAATTTCACTCCTCATATACATATTACAAGGCATTATCTTTCCTTGAAGAATAGAATATAATATTACAATAGTAGGATAAATTAATTATTTGGGAAGTGAAACAACTTGCCTACAAAGATGGAAGACTGATAATAGGGCTATGTAATTGTGATCTAGTTATGGAGATTTTATAAAGGCAATATTTCATCATTATGCTAGTAGCCAAGTAGCGGTGTGACCAAAGGAAAATATGTTGAGATTTTCATACCTATTTTACACTATTTTTGATGATATTACACTTTAAAGAAAGGTATTTTTTATGTTTTGTTGCATGAATGATGAATTAGGGTCATTGGAGCAAAAAGATGCAAAAACGAGCGAATTTTGAGAAAAAATGACCAAAATGTGAAGATTTGAACTAGGGCGCCTACGGCGAGCCCAACGGTGCCGACGGAAAGAATTTCCTGAGACTCCAAATTAAATGATTTAGAAGGCCCGCCGACACAGCCCTTGAGGCCACCTACAGAAAGATCGGCGGTTTTGTCCAAAAGTGCATTGAATGTGGACGATTTTTTTAGGGATGCTTAGGAAACTCATAGAAAAACTCATCCACATCTTTAAAAGAAGACTTTGGCCGAAATTGAAAGGGACGAGGCTCAAGAGTTCGAGGAGTTGGAAGGTTATAACAGCGTCCAAAAGCCTCAGTAGTGTGTAGAGAGTCTAATTGTGAGAAATTCTTCGAGATATTGTAAGAGTGGAGGGAAAGTGAGAGATTTCTTCCTCCTTATTGCTTCGAAGAGGAATTTTGTGTGCTGAAAAGAAATGAAAAGATTCAAAAGAACTTCAAGGAGTTTGCTTGGAGAGGATTAGAGATAAGTGTTATTTACTTGTTGTAGTTGTATGAATTTGCTTTTATATATGAATTCCGAATTTTGTTGTGTCTTCCTCATGAGTTCTGAGTAGTTTTCTTTGTCTTTCTCCTTGACTTGAGGTTTGTGAAATAGTGATTTGAATTGGTTGAGCCATGAAAATGTTAAAGAAGTTGTGATGATCTTTTCACTTCGATCTTAATTTACCTTCAATCTGGTCAATTGATTTGTTAAAATATGTTTTAAAATATGATTTGTTAAAATATGTTGAGTTTTACAACTAAAGTGAAGATTACATCCAAGATATAGGGAGATCAAAGTCCTTAAAATTTGGGTGTAAATAAATAAAAAAATAAAAATTATCGGGCGTAGAATTGGAGATTTTAGAGTGACAGACTAAAATCCTCAATTCGGTCCTATCGTTTGGGTGCTGAAGTGTAGATG
>NW_018164875.1:963912-965164 GCF_001263595.1 Phalaenopsis equestris
ATTAGTATAATTAGTTATTTAAGAGTTATTAAAATTACATATTTATTTCAATTGCCTATTAGTGACAGATAAGCAATTTGAATTATATTGTTGTGATTAAGTATTGATTTTCTAAAATATTAGTTCGTAGCTTCTAATTTTACTCCATGTGGGATTGATATCTAGGACTCCATTAGAGCCCTATATAAATTGAGCGATATGTATAATTGCGTTGATAAGTGTGACTTTACCATTATTGAATATTATATATATACATCTTTATCAAATATATAACCGTTAAGTTTTTGGTGTTGTTGCTGAGGAATTAAATCTTCTAGCAGCAGTATTAAATACTTGTATTTTTAAGCATATATAAAATTGCTGTCAAGTTTTTGACGTCGTTGTTGGGGAGTAAACAAGAATCATTATTAGAGTAACAGACAAATTAGGACTATTAAAAAAATTTTACTGGAATTGTAACTTATTTTCATATTTAGTTAACTATTTTTCTATGTACTAATTTCAAATTGTATGCGTAAATTTGGACCTGAAAATCTTATACCCTACGATTCGGAATTAGAACGCTAGAAGGATTAGACGATTAAGAAGAAAACCAAGAAATTTTGATACAATGCAAAACAACGTAAACAATTAAAAAATAGAAAATGAACACCAACCTAGACCCCTACGAGATTATGCAAATCCTACAGCATATGAAATTCACTTATCTATCCAAAATTCTGATGTAGCTGCTAATTCATTTGAGCTTAAACCTGCTATTATCCAAATAGTACAAAATAATCAATTAAGAGGTACACCAAATGAAGATCCTAATTTGCATCTCGCTAGTTTTTTAGAACTGTGTACTACCTTTAAATATGACAGAGTATTTAACGATGTTGTTAGACTTAAACTTTTTCTTTTTTCACTTAAGGATAAGGCTAAGATGTGGTTAAATTCGTTAGCACCTGGATCTATTAGAACTTGGGGAGGACTTTCACAGAAATTTCTATCCAAATATTTCCCTCCGTCCAAAATTGCTAAACTTAGAAATGATATAACATCGTTCTGTCAGATTGATGGAGAGTCGATATATGAAGCTTGGGAGAGATTTAAAGATCTTCTTAGGAAGTGCCCTCATCATTCGTTACCAGATTGGTTAATAATTCAAACTTTTTATAATGGATTAGTGGGATCACTTAGATCAATTATAGATGTTGCGGCTGGTGGTTCTTTAATGTCAAAATCTTTTGATGAGGCATATTCATTAATA
>NW_018164875.1:965909-967704 GCF_001263595.1 Phalaenopsis equestris
AAAAGAACAAATTAAAGCGATACAATTACGAAGTGGAAAAGAATTGGAAACAAGAGTGCAGAAAGAAACAAAAACTAAAAAAGAGAAAGTGGATACAGAGAAAGAAAAGGATCATGAATACCCAGATTTAGAATATCCACTTAAACCAATGAAAATTACTGTGGAGAAACCTCTACCACCGTTTCCTTAAATATTGAAGCAACAAAAAAAAAAATAATTTTCTAAGTTTATAGAAATTCTTAAGAAATTAATGGTAAATATTCCCATTCGTAGAAGCTTTAGAGCAAATGCCCAATTATGTGAAGTTTATGAAAGATATTTTGCACAAGAAAAGGGAGTTCACTGATAATGAAACTGTTGCATTTAGCGAAGAGTGTAGTGCAATTATTCAGAAAAAGCTTCTTGAAAAATTAAAAGATCCTGGTAGTTTCACTATACCGTGTTCTATCGGTGTAAAATTTTATGGAAGAGCTTTATGTGATTTGGGAGCCAGCATTAATCTTATGCCTCTATCAATTTTCAAAAGATTAGGATTAGGAGAAGTCTTACCTACTTTTGTAAGTCTTCATTTAGCGGATCGTTCAGTTACTTATCCTAAGGGACTTATAAAAGATGTGTTAGTAAAAGTTGATAAATTTATCTTTCCTATGGATTTCGTTGTTTTAGATATGGAGGAAGATAAAGAAATACCTATCATTTTAGGGAGACCATTTTTAGCTACTGGAAAAGCTATGATAGATGTTCAAAAAAGAGAATTAACTATGAGAGTTAACGATCAAGAAGTGACTTTTAACATTACAAAATCTATGAAATACCTTGTTGTTGAAAGAGATAATAAATGTTTTCACATGGAAATTAGTGAACATCTATTGAATAAGCATTTTAAAGAACATTTTGAATATAATGATGAAGTTATTTTGGTCGAAATAGAAAATGAAGAATTAGATTATGTTCAGGGAAGATTTGAGATGCTGGATATTATAGAAAATGCTGATAAGAAACTAATTCCATCAATTATAAAACCACTTGAACTCGAGTTGAAAATATTGGCTAACCACTTGAAGTATGTGTTTCTGGGAGACTCATCTACACTACATGTTATTATGTCTTCAGAATTAAATGATTTACAAGAGCAAAGACTGTTAGATACATTAAAAAGATATAAGAAAGCTTTTGGTTGGACCTTAACTGATATTAAAGGAATCAATCCTTCGATCTGTATGCACAGAATTATACTAGGTGAACAATATAAACCATGAGTTGATCCACAAATGAGATTAAATCCAATGATGAAAGAAGTAGTTAAGAAGGAAATTTTGAAATGATTAGACACTGAAATTATATATCATATTTTAGACAGTGTTTGGGTAAGTCCAATTCATTGTGTTCCTAAGAAAGGAGGAGTGATTGTTGAAACAAAAGAGAATAATGAATTAATACCTATCAGATAAGTTACAGGGTGGCGTATTTGCATTGATTATATAAAATTAAACACTGTCACTAGGAAAGATCGCTTCCGTTTACCATTTTTAGACCAAATAGTAGATAGACTTGTTGGGCACAAATATTTTTTATTTTTTAGATGGATATACCGATTACCATCAAATTCATATTGCTTCTAAGGATCAAGAAAAGACAACATTTAGTAGTCCTTTTGGAAATTTTGCTTTTTAAAGAATGCCTTTTGGATTATGTAATGCACTTGCAACATTCCAGAGATGCATGATGTCTATATTTAGTAAGTTAATTGATGATGAATTGGAAGTATTTATGGATGATTTCTCTGTATTTGGAA
>NW_018164875.1:969391-969644 GCF_001263595.1 Phalaenopsis equestris
CGGAAGATTAACTATAAGAACTTTGAACTAGGACAAGAAGTTTTGCTTTACAATATAAGGCTGAAGTTATTCCTTGGAAAATTGAAGTCTCGTTGGTTATGACCCTTTACTGTGACTCAAGTTTATACTTACGGAGCTATTGAAATTAAAGATCAAAAGACTGGAAATAAATTTAAAGTAAATGGACACAGATTAAAACCATATTTTGCGGGTAAAATACTAAATTTTAAAGAGCTTTTAATGATCAGTCAAC
>NW_018164875.1:969744-989289 GCF_001263595.1 Phalaenopsis equestris
CCAATATTTTTTATCTTAAATTGTTGTTTGAAGTAGTTAGAGGATAAGATGGATGGTTTCTTGATAATTTCCAGTGAAAAGAAAATCATCCACATAAATGAGAAGAAAGATGTGAACATCATTCTAATGCTAGCAGAATAAAGATGAGTGCATTACTAGGGCTAAATTTCAGTTGCTTGAGATAATCATGTAGAGTGACAAAATACTATCTAGGTGCATTTTTGTGACCATATCAAGCTTTCTTGGGACAAAAAACATAGTGAGGATTAGTGTGATTGCTGAAGCCCATAGGTTGTTCCATATAAACAATATCAGTTAAATGACCAAGAATAAGTGCATTTGAGATGTCCAACTGAAGAATGTGCAAATAATAGGTGATGACAATGACAAGGAGAACCCAAATTGTACGAAATTTGGCTACAAAAATGAAATTGTCGGTATAATCAATACTATGATGTTGTTTGAATCCTTGAGCAACTAGAATAGCTTTATAATGAGCAATGGATCCATCCTCATGAAGTTTAGTCTAGTAAGTCCAACTACAGCCTAAAAGATTTTGGTCAGAAGGAGGAACAAGGTCCCAACTTCCTTGCGCTTGTAAGGCTTTAAATTCTTTCAACACAACTTGCCACTAATGATGATGTTTAATAGCTCGATATAAAAAGTAGGGTCAAAAGAATGCAATTGATGGAGATTTGTCTAGGCTTAAGGTGACCAGTTTTTTTAGCAGGTAATCATGAAGAGGGAGTTGTGATGTTGGCTGAGGAATTGGAGGCGGGATTCATTGTGTCGGTAGGAAAAGATCTCTGGAATATTGCAAGAGGAAGATGGGGGCTGAAGATTAATGGTTCGCCCACCAGGGAAGGTCCTTAGAAGTATTAATTTGTGTGTGAGAGAGACAGACAGAGAGAGAGAGACTGAGTTCTCAAGAGAGAGGGTGGGGTGCTATAGGAATCCGAGAAGAAGAAAAATTTTCTAGGAGGGAATACAGAATTGAAAACTCACAAAGAGGATGTGATGCCTTGAGGTAGGAATAGCTCTGATACCATGATAAAATCTTGAGTCTTTCTTGAAATGCAAAAGGAAGAGAAGAAAATTGGAAAGAATATCAAGAATGAGAAAACCAACTTTCATATCTTCCAAAGGTTACCACACAGATATTCTTACAAAAAATGAAACATGGGTATGGTATACCCAAGGAATAAGATAACAAGAGTAGTCTAAATACAAAAAATGCTAACATGAAGTTCCAAGGCATTCAAGTTTTTACTGTTTATTATTATTATTTTTTAAATCATCGAGTGATTGGTTGACCAAAGTTTACTTTTAATAACATGCAAGTTATCATACACCGATGCTCCATAACAGTGTATTTTATTATATTAAAACACATGCAGAACATGTGCATTATCTAATTAAAAGACTTAAAAAATAATGGACACGAGTATCCAGCTCATTTATCATTAAGGGCCCGTTTGGGGAAGTTTATTTGGTGCGTTGGCGTTTTCAAAATGCAACTGACCTTTTTGGGTAAACTACGTTTTAGCAACTTATGCGTTTTCAAAATGCAGAAAACAACGTTTTCGCACCGCACCTAGATAGGTGCGGTGGGAGCTTATTGGCAATGGTCTGATTTTTCCAAAAAAAATAAAAATTTGTAATAGCCACCGCAGCTAGCTTATCAGCAGATTATTCAATAAGCTATAGTTGCCCCAAACAGACCTAAGAATAATTTTTATTTTTGAAAGTGCATAGCAAAATATAAGTTGAGTTGTCCCTTTTTTTTTAACTTCAAAATATATTATATTAAAATATAATAGTTGCTTGACACTAATATTATTTTTCTTATTTTATTTATTTATTTATTTATTGTATAATGTTTATAGTAGTTTTATCTATTATAAGAGAATGAATATTTTTAAATTCAAACAAAAATCTATGATAATGTGATTATTTTTTATTTAATTAAATAAAAAATACATAATAAATTTAAATAAATTTTTTTATTTTTTTTATTTTTGGAGATAATATTCTAATTTTTTGTTAAATGCATATCCATATCACATATTATTAATAATGTTTGCGGCTCTTGTCAATGGCATTTTGTATTCTTGTTTTTATGTCCAACTTGATGCATCATAACTTAGCAAGTTTTTTGTGATGGTTTAACTTTAAATTGGCAGTTCAAATTTAAACAATTCAACTTAAGTTGGAGAGAATAAAAATGATACAATTATAATTATTCTAACTTAAAATTGAAGAAAGAACATTTAATTCATAAATAATTTTAATTTTTGTGAAAATGTATTTGATTTGTTATGTACTTCTCAAGGGCACTATTAAGGCTTATTTGAGATCATATTTTTTATTTAGTTTTTTTTTTTAGATATATATTTGTCTTGTGCTTTTTTATATAATTTATTTTTTAATTTAAAAAATTAAGATAGTTTTAAAAAGCACTCATAAAAACTTTTAGATGTTTAGAATATTTTAAAAATAAGGTTAAGGTTATTTATTTTAATATATCAAATAAATATTGTTTCAAATCAATATATGTGTGTGTGTGTGTGTGTGTGTGTGTGTGTGTGTTGTGTGTCTATATATATATATATATATATATTATTATAAGTAAAAAATTGGAATATAAATGTACTAGAGCTCCAGCCTCAACTAACCTAATGTTCACCTCAACAGTCGCCCATGGTACCCAAAAGAACAAAAGAAATGAGCATAAGGCAACCCATAAAACTAACCATGGTTTTTATCATTCCATGCTCGTTTGTGTACTGTCCTTCTTGCCCTTTATTGTTTCTATACAAAGGGAACAATGCATCAAGATATGCGAGTATGAAAGAAGTTCATATTAAGAAATAGCTACCTTGCTTTTTTGGAGATTAATTTTTGAATCTTCTTTATGTCTTCTTTTTCTTCTTCTTCTTCTTTATGGTATCGAAGACCAAGCTCAGCACCCAGATCCATGGATTCTCAAACTTCAACCACACAAAGAATTAGTTAGTTGTCCATTGAATCTCTTAACAAGATGAAGGAGACGACATTACCCGATGGAACACATCAAAACAGTGGCTACATCCCATCTTACATAAGAGAATTACATGGTATGGATGGCTCCCTCATAATCTTTATAGAAAATGGAATTGAATCATTTATAGATATTACCATTTCCTCCCCACACTGATTCATCCTTGATGAGATAGGAGTAAAAATGAAAAATTCTGATTATACTTTATGGCAGCTCATATATAAAAAAAACTTGTTATCGTTTTCTACATCATCTCTGCCTCTATACTACTATATCTACATAAAACAAGTGACATTTGAAATACATTGAAAAAATAGATTTCAATCAACTAATCGATTTAGAGTGATATAGCTCAAAAATGAACTAAATAATGTCTCAATGGGTACTAACACAATGACACAATATCTGACAAATAAAAAAAATGTCTTGTGAACAATACAATAGTGGCAAGAGGTAAAATTGATGACAAGGATATCATACTCTGCACATTGAATGAGCTTCCATCAAATTATGAAGGATTCAAGCTGACATTAGAACATATAAACTAGATTAGTCTAGAAAATTTCTACTCACTCCTCTCTTGCAAGTAATGTAACTTAGGAATTAAGGTAGCCAAAAAATAATAACCAACAAATTTGTTCACAACAAAAAGCAAAGCAGCTCAAATACCTCACAATCACTCAATAAAGGTTATGCAACATATTGTAATTACCTAAAAACATAAAAAAAATCCAAAAAAATGTGTTGTCACCTATCAAATTTTACTTAAGACTAGTCATTCAACAGCTCACTGATGGCATCATGCCAATCTTCGATGAAAACCCAACAATCCAGTTCCACAAATACCTATAATGATAAATATCAATCTACCAATTCACAAATAGGTACTTGGCAATGGGGCATCAACAAATCTCACACCAAATATTCAGAATATCCAAGAAACACTATCATACAAAGAATCCGACCAAGTTCTAGTAGTAAATGAGAAAACTCTTGACATATCAAATGCAAGAAAAAGTATAGTCCCAATTCCAAAAAGTAAACTCAAACTTCCACATCTCTGTAGATCTCCAAGTTTATCACACAATCTAGTCTCTATAAATCAACTCACAGAAGCAAATGATTGCTCTATCACATTTAATTATGTTGGCTTTCACATTGAAGATCATTAAACCAAGAACACAAATCTCGCTGATCCAATTAAATAAGAGCATTATCACATTACAACTCTCGACACTAGTGGAATAATAACTATCAGACGACCAGCCATTGTGTTCACTAAAAAACTTTGAAAAATTTATATCTAAATGTTCTAATACATCATCTGAAGAATAATATGTTATCCTAATATATAGAACTATTAGCTTAAAGGGATCTAATCATTAAACAATGAAAATCATTATAATGCTTGGGTCTGCACAACCAAAGGTTTTTTCCCCTACTTTATGGGTGTAACATAAGGTTTATTTTATTCTGGGTATGATATCCCTATAGAGGTAAACAATCATAGTTAATTACATCTCTAGAGTTGTTGCTCTTGATAAAATCTCTCAAATATAGTATTAACTTATATTGTACATGTTATAAGGTTAGTGTCTTTAAGATTAATGTTTCTTGGAATTTAGAAGTGTAGACTCAAAGTTTTGCATTTCATTTTCTATCCTATGTTGATGCTTTCCATTCAATTTTCTCTTAAGTTGCATTTATGGTGTTGGTTTACTATTTTATATTGAAGCTTACATTTCAAAATGGGTATCATATATATGTCATTAAATGCCTACATTTTGATGCTTAAGTTTCATATAAATGCTTAATTTTATTTTTAAAATTCTCTTTCAGTATTCATATACTTGCATTTTGGCATGAAATATAAACACCATAACTTGCACTTATACATGGACCATAAATATCACAACTTGCATTTTTTCATAGAATATAAACATCACATGGATTTTTTTTTCTTTGAATGAGACATAAATAAAACCACCAAAAGTTTTGCATTAAAAAATAAAGTCTTGTTATTTTATTTTTGTTTAAGATACATAAAGCAATTGAAGTTATGCATGATATATAAAGAGACAACTTGAAAAAATTTGTTGTTTTTTGGTCTTTTCATGAGACATAAAACTAACCACTTGAAGTTTTGCATGAAACATGAGGCTAACACATAAGAGTTATGTTGCATAGAACACAATGTAGCCGCATGGAACATGTTTATTGCATGGAACATAACATAGCCACATGATTTTTTTTGTTTCATGAAGGGGACATAGCCACGTGAATTTCTTTTTGCATGAAAGAAAAGATTAACACATGAAAACTTTTGTTACATGAAGCATAACATAGCAACTTGTAACATATTTTTATGGCATGAAACACAAACATAAAGAAAGAGTTACAGTTAGGATATAGTCCCTAGAAAGTGAGGTAAGTGTGTGTTTGGATAAGGGGATATTTTGGTTATGAGAGAGAGAGGGGAAGGATGTGAGAGTGTGTTGGATAGGGTTTTGGGTAGTAGAGAGAGAGAGGGAAAGCAAGAGGTTATTGGATAAGGTTTTGGGTAGGAGAGAGAATTTAATTATTTAAGCTTTTCAATATTTTAAGATATTTAAAAAAAATAAAAAATCCCTTTCTTAAATTAAAGAAACCTTCAAGATTAAAAGAAAGAAGACTCTTCCTTTTTCAAAACCTTTAACTCGACACCTCCTTGAAACTCAAAAGAATTCCTTTCCAAGGAATACATTTTAAAACATTTAGCTTGAGCTTTAGGTATAACATAAAAAGGATCTATAAGTTTGGCAAGCTCTTTTCAATGCTTTGCCTAAGCAAGGCTTATATGTTCCTGACACAAGTGTTTAATGATTATTGTTTCTTTCCAGAAGCATATGTATCATAAACTTGGTTTTGAAATATAAGAGTCTTCGGCAATTCCAAGTCTAAATTTTTAATATAAAAGAAAACTTATATATTCTTTTTGCATGATAAAATTACATTTTAAGAAAAATCCTTTATTTTAGTATGAAAAGATAAAAAAATTTCCCTTAAGATATGAGTAACTCTTTATTATAAAACATTTAGGATAATTGAAACTCAATTCAAACCTTAGAAAATTGTGATTCTATGACAACAACCGACACCTTAGGAGAATTGAAACTTGAAAACTCTAGATAAGCCTATATTATTACCATAATTATGAAAACATTGGAATAAAAAAAGTCATTACTTAAATAGTTAACCCCTCAAAAACTTAAAATTGATCAATTCTATTTTTTATAACCGCCATAGGATAGCACCAAACTATGAACTTTAGGGGTTTTAACATTGACAAAAACCTAGGACCACATACTACCTAGATTAGTTCAATCTAGAAGCCCTAGGCTAGTTTAATAGGTATCCAACAAATAAAATTAAGTAATATGACCTATAAGAAAAATTTGACCTACCCCTCAGACTACAAGAGTATACTATGATGAAGTAGCCCATGATATGGATGAAGATACTCAAAAACACTTTATAACAGGAAGAACTACCTTAAGTTATTACTATAGCAATAAGGGAAAATCCTGTTATTTTACTAGTTAATAGTCTGAGTTTATTAATGTAGCCGCAATGATAGAAAGCCACGAGTATCTTGATGGGTGTGTTACACCTAAATTTAGATTTTTTAGTCTATAGTCTTCTCTATAGAGATGTTTTTTAGGGCTTCACATCCATCTAAAAATCTATAGCCCTTTCCTACCCTTAGATTAGGAGGACTCGAAATCCATTCTATTCCAATGAAACTCTAGCCTAATCCAAATCAATTCTAACCTGACTCTACCCAACTCAAATCAATTCCAATCAAACCCAAGTCCAATCTAAATCAATCCAAATTCATTCAAGATGAAACATGTTCAAATAAATTTGAATCAAATTGAATTCATCTCAAATTTGTTTCTCAAACCTAATTCAAGCTTCATATCATCATTCTAATTGTTAAATGTGGGGCTCAATCCTATTGGTAAGAAATTATAAAGCTTAAGTGAAGTCGGCCTTTATCTTGGCCAACCCCTTTTATTTGTCTTCAAACTCTATCATCCCATAAACATTCATTAATGAAAAAGAGAGATATAAGGCATAACTTTAATTAAGAGTGTTCTCAGGAGAAATTTTTGGAAAGTAATTAACTATGAGGGAGCCCCTTCATAGAGATACTAGAGTCCGTAATAAAAAAAAAATTATCTTACATTTGTAAGGTCAGAGAAAGATCTTGATTTTGCAAATCCATAAATTAGGATGATTTTCCTCATCCAAAAGATTAGATCCACTCCATTGTAATATTTCTATCCTTTGGGGTAATATATTATTATTTGAATATATACGATCATTTAGATACATATCTTCCAAGGTCTATGGTGGTCCATAGGAAATTTTAAAAAACATACCAAACTTGCCTCATTAAACACCTCAATAAAGCAGGAAAGCTAAAAAAACAAGCTAGTCCCTACACCATTACCCGCCTAGCTAAAAATCAAAGTCCCTACTTCCATAGAAAAGTCATAGGCTCCTATAATATCTTACAATCTCCTGAACCAAAATTTCCTTCATAGTCAACCATTTAAGTCAACAAATGCACAACCCACATACCAGTCACAATCAACAATTAAATTGGCCACTATGGTACCATAAAGGCACTATCAACCATTGATTATCCATCACCAGAGAAAACCTACAGCTCCATGCCTTCGTAATTGCTAACTGGGCAAGTGACATCCATGATAGAAGATCCACAACTGATTTTTGTGTACTCTAAGGGCCTAACCTAATCTCATGATCTGCTAAAAAGCAATCAATAGTGGCCAAGCATAATACAAGGCATTAGAATCCACAACCACGTATATATTGTGGCTCTGAAGACTGCTTCAAGAAATTACTCAGAAACAACTTTCTCCAACAATTATCCATATCAACGACACCTCCTCAATTGCTCTAGCACATAACTCCATATTCCATCCTCACACCAAACACAGAGAGGTTGATTATCACTTTATCAAGGATCACCTAAATGTTGGGAAAATACATATGTAGCATATCATGAGGGAAGACCAAAATACACACATCCTTACCAAATCTCTTTCAAAGAATTGCCACGAGCTACTCACATGTTAGTTGATGCCCCAACCAGTCGACCCTAAGCTTGAGGAGGGATAATAGTGCTCTGATCTCCACTAACCTCATCAATGCCTTATCAAACATCAGTGGTCCATAAAGGAACAATGGAAATGAGCTTGTGCCAACCTTTACAACTAACCAGGCTTTATACCATTACATGCTCTCTTGTGTACTACCCTTCTAAACTTTTATTTTTTCTATATAAAGGGAGTGATGTATCATGATATGTGAGTATAAAAGAAATTTAAATTAAGAAATAGCTACTTAGCTTTTATGGAGAAAAAAATTATCGCATATTTTTGCATCTTCTTATTTTTCCTTGAAGTGTTCCAAAACTGTCCCATGACTTTAAAATATTTTGTTTCAAGGTAACTACTTAATCACATGTTCATTTTTTTTCACATGAAGAATTCTTTTTTCCATCAAATGAATTAATATGAAACCATTACATGAGATTAAAGTTGCATTATTTTCATTGATTCATATTAATATTTATTCAAAAGAATACAAATTGGTAAACCAAACCTCAATGGAACTGCGATTGAATATATAAAATCAGTTCTAAATATTTTTGAGTTTGTAGTATATAGTAAAAAAATATTTGAAAAAAATTACATACAAAGAGATCATAAATTTAAAAATATTTTTATTTATTGAAAAATATAAAAAATCTTGTAATCTCAAAATGACTATTTTGGGGGCATATTGGATGAATTTGGTATTAAGGATAGCCAAGGTATTGAAAACTGGACTGAACATTGAATCGATAGAGGAGAAGGTTCAAAGTTCAATGGTTGAAATAGGGTTGAACCGAACGTTTGACCATTTGACGTCACAAAAATAAAAATTATTAAATATTGTCTAAGTAACATAGTAATGTCATAATATGTGTAGTACAAAAACTATGTCATTAAATATAAATCATATATAAAATTAAATATCTCATTTAAATGACTAACATTTTTTTCTGTAACAGATATCAATGTTGTTTCCTTAATTATTCAATTTCACCACTTTAAACAATTGCTTCTCTAAACAAGAATTAAAAATAAAAAAAAATTGTTAGCATCAAATAAAGAAGACATATTTGCAAGCTCTCATTTGAAGAAAATTTACTTTAAATATGATACATATGTTTAGCATAGAAGACATAGTTAACAATGATCAAACTCTCTTGACTATTTAAATATAAACATAATCTTAAAAGAAAATTTTTTCGTTCACTTGATGTGATAGACTTCTTATGTTAAATAACTTAAATATCATAATGGTATAATATAGCATTGAATAGATTGCATAATGTAAATTTATTACATCTATCTTATGGATCTCAATGCCCTTAGAAAACCCAAATTTTACATAGGACACAACACCAACTACAAAATGCTGGTTGTGGCAAAATGAAAGGATGTAGAAAAAATCAAAAAATGAAAAGTGCTTAAGAAACTAAGATTCTAGGAATTGACCTTTCTATTTCTAGTAATCTGATTTCAATCTCCTTCACAAAATTACTGTGTTAGAAATGCCAAATTGCAAAGTATTATGTGCTAACTATTGAATTATCCTTTCATATGGTTCTATCCACAATCAATATACACATCACTTGATACAATATGACAATTGCAAAAAGTGTTTTGAAAAAAAATTCATCAAACGAAAGTAAGCTATCAATTCTATTTAAAAGGCTTCATAAGAAAGGTAATGATGATTTTAAGTTCTTGGACTCCATAAAAAATTCACAGTCTGTTTACATGAAGGAATGAGTTATGAAAATGATTTATGCATCACATTGTTAAAATTAAACTGTTAAACATACAAGCCATCCATTGTTAAGCACACATTCAAATCAATCAAACTAAAGTTACCAATGGACAAAGATTGGAAAAAAACAAAGACAGCCGACAAACCCATAGGCGGCAGGCGAGACTCCAACGAGCGGTTAGCTAACCAGTGATGTCGGCAAGGGAATACAGTGAAGGGGTATAGGGTACGTGAGTTTGGACGAGATCAGGATCAAAAGAATAGAGTTTTAGTTTTCACTATTTGATTTGCATATTATGATAGCAGATTGTTCCTCGAACTATATCCAGTTCAATGGTTGGACCACTGGTTCTATTTAGTTCAGTGCGGTTCAATGCGCGGAAAGTTTTTTCGAACTATTTGATTTGCATATTATGATAGCAGATTGTTCATCGAACTATATCCAGTTCAATGGTTGGACCACCGGTTCTATTTAGTTCAGTGTGGTTCAATGCGCGGAAAGTTTTTTTGGTTTCGATTAGTCGAAACTAGATCTCTGGTTCCCAATCGAACCACTCGGTTTCAAACATTTGAAAAAACAAAATGTCAACGTGGGATAGAAGTTAACTTCTCATGAAAAAAATTACAAGAAATGAACTAGATTTCAAATATAAAAACTACCTTTTACTTTGGTGAATTAAAAAATAAAGGTAAAGAAAAAGATGAAGAATAATGCCATGTCCCGATTGGTGGCCGCTTGGAGTCATTCACCCGGCTTTATATTAAATAAAAAAATAAAAAATATTCCTCTCTCGCCAACGACCGGCTCGGTTCAAACCTTCGCTTCCCCGGACCCGCTGAATCGGCCCACCCGGCCCCGGTCGTTATCATCTTCTCCCCAGTGGGGAACTGTGGTCACCTCCGATGAATCTCACCGCTTTCACCATCCTATAACCGGTAAAAGAAGTGTGGGTAGTTCGCTTCAAATGTGTTGCTTGGATGATGGGAAGAAGACAATCCACATGTGAGCGAGAGCAATGTATGCGTCCATTTGCATGTCACATTGTTCTCCGTATGAGTGACATAAAATGAACTCTGCTTCTGACCAAAAAAATACAGGGTATGTCACAGTGATCCATGATAATCTATTTGGCAGACTTCATTTATTTTTTTTTTTCAATAAATGAGTTCTATGTTATATGGGCATTAGCACTCTATATTTACTAAATAAGTGCAAGGTGAATAAAAGGAATTGATATGTTTATAGGCAAACACCATCTGTTTGAATTCATGATGTTGGCGTGCTAAGGCATATTGAGTTGCAGGTGTCGAGTATGAGCCACTGGTCTCCTTATCGTAGTTTGTTAACCAAGTCATCAACCAAGGCTTGATCTTTCTCATTGACTAACAAATTAGAATGGTCGAGGAGGAGAACTCGGTCTAATGTTGAATTGCTTGTTGCTAAATTATCATGAAAGTTTAGTACAGAGACAAAAATATGATCCAATGTGCGCATACGAAATAGATATCAAGATGTTATAGTTGAAAGATAATAGTAAATATAATGTGACAAATGGAATGAGATAGGAGGAATCAGATAGAGAAAATCCATTATTTGTGTGTAATAAGTACCAATTTTGTATTATATGTATCGAAACTTCTATAAATAGACAAAAATTCATGTAAGATATGATCAGTTCTAATAATTGGACAAAATGTATTCTTCTTCTTCTAAGAGAGACATCATCTTTTTCCTTCCTTCCTGCTAACTCGCCCTCCATCTTAACTCTTTCCTTGAGAGATGTGTAGTCCACAGACAAATTGAGATCCAACTTTTTTAAAGATGCAAAAAGTAACTAATAAACAAATATAAAATTAGAAAGATGGATTGCAATAGGTATTTTGTTACTCAATAAATTAATGAGTTGAAAAATGTATGTTTATGATGACAAGAGAGGCACTATCACAAATGTCAAAAACGCATGTGCTCCCCCTAGGCCAAAAGGTCCCCATATGATGGAGAGTACTCACTGCAAGTACTGGTAGAAACTCATCACCTATGTCAAAAGATGAGGATGAGATCTACTATCCTAGTAGTGCTAGCTCGGTCCCAGTTGAGTATGAGAGAATAAGGAAAATAACTACCCTTAATTATACATAAAATGTTTTCTACGATGAGATCACCAAAGGAGAAGAAACAAAAAGACATAAGAATATTCCATTGGAATCCTATCCAGGGGAATTTAATCCCTTCGATCACATCATGTTCTTTGAATACATTATAAGCTTAAGATAATTCATGCTTTGAAAATAATTTATTATTCATAACATTGAATGAACCAACACTGAAGTTGTTAAATAGCTTATTGCTAGGGGTTAATATCTCATATATGGAGTTTAAGCGTGTGTTTGTAGCATAGTTTACTAATGTAAAGTGTCCCTAGATATATTTGCAAGTCTACATTGAATTTGATAAGGATAGGGTGAGACTTGGTGAGCTTTAGTCAATCTCTTTCAAAAAGAAATAATTTGAATTGGAACCTTGAACCTGTAATTTCTCATGTCACATTGAATCAAATGCTAAAAGTGTCATTTTTGCTTTACACTTGGCCCATTGAGACCCTAAATCTTAGTTGAATGATTGGAGCTAACCATTATCTGCATCTTTGTTAAAGACTACAACTCCTTTCTTGCAACTACTAACGCATGGCATTAGAAGGCACAACTAACAAAAAGAAACTTTGGTCAAACTAGTGAGGATGCAAGCCTCTACTTGACCCACAATAATGTTGGACTTCAAGGAGCACCTGCTACATCCTTTTAGAGGAAGTTCATTTTTTTAGAAAATATTGAATTCGTCCAATGGAATGTGATTTCAATTTCATGATAAGATAATTGGTTGTTGAGCCCAAAAAAAAATCACCGCCGCACGCTCATTATAGGCTACCCAAATTATAGAATTTTATCATAAATCAATGTCCATGAAGGCTGGAGGACAACTACTAAACTCATAATGATACTACTTATAATATCATGGTCTTACATTGAAAAGTGCTGACACATCAAGATTTTTATGGAAGAGTTAATAAAAGCTAAAAAAATTGAAAGTGTTCATCGTGTCAGGAGAAATAAATAAGAAAAAGGAACAATGCTAATTGAAGTAACCCATAATAAACTTTTTAGTGCTCAGAATATTCATATAACAGGTGTTATAACAACCATTCTCCATAGAAGCATATTAGATGCACCTTACCATTTGAGCTTTAAGAGACTCAATTTTAAAGCAGTATGCTTGGAGACATCATCTCCTTATCAAATTACAAATCAATCTCCCATTATCTTCACATATGAGGACTTACCAAGTAAAGGAAATCCTTATAATGATGCAGTTATGATAAACACATGAATTATAAACTCTTAGATAAGCACTGCCCTTATAGACATAAGATTTTCTATCAATATATTATCAAAATGTATTTCTGATAAGATGTATGTTGGCTAGTCAAATTCATTCTCTAGGCTTGTTATAACAATTTATTTCAAATGAGAAGATAGAAGTTATGGGAGTCATAATATTGACAAACACTTGTAGTGTTAAGGATAAATAGTTCACTATGATCATCAAATTTATCATAATTGATTCCACAATAACATACAACATGACCTTCGATTGTCGGCTTCTCAAAACTCAATAGTTGTTATCTTGGTGTACCACAACATCATTAAATTTTTTGGCAGTGGAGAGGTGTTTATCGCCCGACAAAGCTTTGAATTGTAATGTAGTTTGTCATTATGGATAGTAAATAGTGTGCTATAGAAGATATTTTAGTTAGAGGCATCACAAGAAATTCGCTTGAAAATATACAAAGTGAATGATAATTTTTGCCCCTACCAAAGAGGAGTCATGTTGATCTTTTTGATTAAGCAATATTTTTCACTATAGATTGAAGAACTAGTTAGTTACTATTTTATGTGAATATTATGACATGTTCACTTGGTCGAAAACATATGGCCAAGCATCATCACGAATGTCTCTTATCAAAAGCTTAATGTCAATCCCAAGCTCAACTAATAAAATAAAATATGTATCAAGGCCAATCTATACCAAGTAAAAACACTTCTAGACATACTTTTACCTCAACTGTAAAGAACTGCACAAGTTGTCTGACCAAATTGTAGATTTAAGGTGCCTCATTTCTAAATTTAGAGATAAATATAAGCCTTCTTTAAGATTAGGGATATGAAAATGATTTACTTGGAAAAATGAGTGTGAACAAGCTTTCCTGGAACTAAAAAAAATATTATCATCCTCTCCATTATCTTATATTCTAAAATTGATGAAATCTCATTGTTATACCTTAAAGCAGAGGTAATTAATTTGGTATTAGTTTGAGAAGAGCGTGAAAATAAATTTCTAGTGTCTTATGTCAGCATAATCTCAAGAGGCATCAATATCCTATTATAAAAAAGACAACTCTTTTCTTAATTATTTTTTCATGAAGATACTCCCATATTTTTATAAAATTGCATAGAAGTGGTGATGGACCATCATCTAAATTTTGTACTCACAATACCATAAGATTTAGGATTCCTACTTAGGTGGGCTATTAAACTCAATTAGATTGATCTTTCCAACATGTTGTGGATGATAAAAGGCACATGTAATGATAGATTTTTAGTTATTTTTCTGAGCTTGATGATTAGCAAGCAGCTACCACTGTAAAGGAGATGTTGTGGATGGTTTGTTTAAGTAGAATATATAGAAATTGAGGCTTTGGAAGTGAATTTGTACTCAGAAGCCCATACACATTCTTCTTCTATCACTCTATATAGGTTAAGTTTAGCATCATTAATAATTAAGCTGAACATAAGGCCCAATTGATAGGGTTAAGCTTTGTCTAAGTAATCGGAGTAAAGCACCTACTAGTGTACATTTACTCATAATTGATACTTAATAAACAAAATGACTAGTATAAAGCTAAATAAGAGATGATTAGAAAGTACAATGTTAAGGTCGTGATATAAAGTGTTGAGTTCCTTAAGATTAAATACATCCTACGATGAGAGAATCATCTCACTAAACTCTTTTCTAAATGAAACTATCCTAATGAATGAATCTCTCAAAAAATTAGTTCACCCTACAATCGAGGAAGTAAAAGTAATGGATATAGAAGTGTAAAAGAAAGTCAAGTTAGATTAACCCATATATTGTGTTACTCAGTACAAGAATATTACACACATGCATGAAAGATCATAGAATGTTCAAAATCAAGTTAGAATAATATTTGCTCCTAGTTAAGGAATTATTTTAAATATCTATTACTTTGTTATAATTTTGATGTGTCTAAGAGGGTGAAATAGTTATTGGATTCCTAGAGGATGTACACAAAGTAGAGTGTAGGATTCATTTAGGAGAAAAAACACTTTGAAAAAATGTATTCTAAGTCAAGAATGTTTATGAATGGCACTTAGAAAAAACTTTTAAAAAATCACCAAGAGATGTGAGCGATGTTATAAGTTCTTTTATGACAAAACCTTTTGTAAAGCCTTAATATGACAAGAACTTTTGTAAATAAAGGGTCACTCAGTACAAGTCTTAATATGACAAAACCTTTTGTAAAGCCTTAATATGACAAGAACTTTTCAACCACCATAATTAATTAGTTTTGTTGGTTGGTAGTTTTTCTAGTGATTGGCAAATTCTACAAAGCTTTGCATCAAACTTGACTTCAACTGAAAGAATTCACTTGGAGAGTCCTCTAGGATGAGTGAATTGGTTATATTAGTGAGTTATATAACAACTAAATAAAATTAGCGACCTTGATCATCATGCTCATTTTAGGGCATGTTAGGGATTGTTGCAATTTTTACTATTATTTTAAGAAAATAAATGGTATTAGTGTGTTTTGATTATTTTTAATTTTGTATTAACAAAATCAAATTAATTTTAATACTCAAAATAACATTTAAGAAATATTATGGTACTTTTGTAAAAATAAATTTAACTTACGGGAGCCACCATAAATGCCAATTTCACCCGATCATCACTAACAACCACCACAACATGTCATCGTCACAACAATCGCAATTAGCTGCCACCACCATAGATGACCTTCACCATCATCATCATCATCATCATCATCATTGCCATCATCATACCACACTATTTCCATCATCCCTTGGTGGCATGAGAAAAGAAAATAAAGAAATTCATTGCCAATAATTTATGAAATTCAATTCAAATTTGTAATATGGCTAGATGAACTTCAAAAACGACTGTGTTTGTGAATCTATATCACCACTGCACATCACAAATGGCGTCGACAATTTTGTATGGTGGTCACAGCCACACTATAATCTCTATAAAAAAAAAGGCCTCATTTTTTAAACTCAATCAAAGATTTACAATGTTAAGGTTCGATGTAAATAAAAGCCTAGAGTGACCCTTGTGGAATATTTCCTAATATCGAGCCAGATAGAACATTACAGCATATGATTGCTTTTAATAACTATAGTGGTCCTCAAAAAAGCTTTTTTTTTAAACTCTGACAATAAACTCTTACATTAGAAATTCTCCAGAATCATTTTATTGACGACGACACTTAGCATATGTTTGGGGCAGCTGTAGCTTATCCAGATAAGTAACTTATTTAGATAAGCAGCTTATCCTAACAAGCTATTAATTCAGATAAGCTGGCTAGTTGTTTGAAGCAGCTGTTTGAAAACAACTGATTTGCAACTGTTTGTGGATAAATGATCATTCTGCCCCAATTAAGTAATGTTGTCTGCAACATAACTATTTTGACAGAAACAAAACATGTAGAGGAAGATCAACCTGGGAAAGAAGCTCGAAGGAGTGGTTGGGGAGAAGGGCCAGCAAAGGCGGAGAGCGCCGTCTCGCTCTGGTTAGAAGAAATCCTTCTCATGAGATCCAACACCGCTTCCATCAGACCCTGTCTAATCTACCAAAATGTTACTTCTCACCGAACCCCTCGGTAAGAAAATCGAAAAAGAAAATGTAAGAGAAGAGGATTCAACGATATGATTTGCTCTTCGCTAAAATTGGAGTCTCCTCCCACTGCAGAAAAAGGGTGCTCTGCGTCTATCTCATATATGAGCAACTAAGGGATAGGTGAGGGAGAGAGGCGGAGGAGAACAGACAACTGCAGTCGAGAGAGAAGGAGAGGGGCACATGAGGTATTGAACTGAACAAAAATGGGAAGACGCATGACACGGGGTAGATCCCGCTTCCCACATCTAATATAAACATGAAACGTCGTTTCCAAATACACTGGACAAACGCGCGAATCAAAGTCCAGGCCGGTGTTTTCAAAACACCAAACACAGATTTAAGCTGCGCTCGAACTATTAATTTGGGGAAAAAAAGCTTTAGCATTTTTTTTCATAATTAAGGCGCTATATAAATTCATTGATTTTTTTTTTCTTTTTTTCTTTCCTTTCATAAAAACTATTAATTTGGGGAAAAAAAGCTTTAGCATTTTTATCATAATTAAGGCTATATAAATTCATTAATTTTTTTTTTTCTTTTTTTCTTTCCTTTCATAAAACATTCAAATTTTCACAGCTCGAGGGTGCAGTTAAAAACAAATTATTTTATTTATCAAACGTAGCTTATGAACAATTGAAATAAAACATTTTTGGCTTGAATTAATTGGACGTGTACCAATATCCAGCTGCTTAGCCTAAACTACGGGAAACACATCTGCTGATTAGAAACAAGAACTTTATATCTTCCAAATGAATCCATAAGGCCGGCTAAGACTAGACCAATTTCTTATTTCATAAAAGGCATCGGAACGATTGTCTGAAAAGTAATGGAGTGGTGATAGACGACTATAATGGCCAAATTTTAACACTGTTTTGCGCTGAATTAGGTGATGATCAAAGTGGACAATAGTGGACAATTGTTCTCCTAAATTTTGAAATTTTGGAGAAAGTTGATTAGATCTCGCTAAGAAGATGTAAAAGGACAAGATCGAGATCAATGAAAGACGGAGGCATCAAGTGTTGTTTCATTCTGCCGGAATCGTGGGCCGACCAAAAGAAAGTGCAGCTGAATGAAATAGCATTATGTACCTGATTTGAGGGACGGACATGTACTCAAGTGATTTTAGGATTCTTCACAAGATTACGAATTGTCGTCTCATAATTTTTTTTTATTATCTTTTATGAAGACGTATGTTTTGAAAGAGAGTTGCCCATTAGATTATAATAATGCACAATCTGTATGATGGACAAATTCACTCTAACGATAAGAAGATCAATATAGAGGGTTCTCTTGAAAAAACAGATCAAAGACCTTCCAGCAGACTGAACGATTATTAGACGACTGAATGCTAATATCAGTGAATCACTAATACCCCAATTCAATAGTTATGAATATGAAATGGTGTCATTGGTGATTACAAATATAAAACAATCCTTGAGTCATTTATAAATATGTAAAGGTGTAATAGAGCATTTATCACTCGTAGCATTCCGATTAAAACAACGAGAAATATGTAACCTACCACATAGCCTCTATGATCTATAAATAGAGGAGTTGTTTTTCTCTCACTTTCTCTCTTTGTTCCATATATCCGTACAACACTCCATTTCTTGGGTGTGATCCATATGACATTTTTGGATTCAATATCCTAAAAGGTGTTGTGACGCAGAGCCCTGTCATCAACAAGAAGTGATGCGCACCATCGAAAAGGAACATACTTGGGAGAAACCTTGACCATGGAGTCTGATCAAGAATTTGTGCAATAACAAATTTAGGAACTCCAAAACTGAATAGCGAGACAAATAGCAGATCTGATCCACAATGTACTTACATTCTTTGTATTGTGCCCATGATTCCGGTGGTAGTCGTAATACTTATTTAGATTTCAGAGAGTAGGTTTAGCCTTTATTTGCGGGGCTTTTCTATAATACTCTTTATTTTGTATGGTTGCCAGTAGTTCAACCATCAAAATATTTAGTGGGGTTAAACTCTGCATCTCTAGGTATACATGTTGTCGCTTGTAATACAAAGACGGCCACAAGTCGGAACTCCGATTTTAACCCTGATGGCTCTGATTCTTCCTCGATCTTTGGGTGTTGTTGCGGTGTTGCTGACCGGAGGGATTCTGATTGTCCCTCGACCTCTATCTTTTATCCCAAGCCTTCCACTTTTTTCGATCGCAAGTCGATTGACGCCAACTTGGCCAGGGTAGAGTGTAAGAAGGATTTTTCACCAGAGATATGACTGTTGGCATTGTCTAACGGGACTTTGGTTCAAGTACATTCAAATCATACTTGAAACGTTCATCTTTAATCCCTTGTGCCAGAGAAGTCTAAGCTATCAACATTCAAAAATCTTGCACTTCTAATATTTCTTTTTGAAAACGAGTGATGTACGACTATAACTTTTGTTCTCCCCATGCTTCACAAAAAGTTTTTTGAACTCAGCAAATGTCAGAATGAACCCGACTGGCAGAGCATGGAACCAATGAAGAGTTGATTCCTTGTGTGTCATCAAGAGAAGCGACACTTTATGGCGTTGTCGATCTCTAGGATACCGACCAACAATTCTAAAGACGACAAGTGGTTTATCGGATCACTCTTTC